>NC_054754.1:20257093-20425988 GCF_018143015.1 Lytechinus variegatus
CCAATATTGCCGTCTGTTTTTGTACATGATTCTTGAGAGAAAAGCCCGGGGAGGGCAACATGGCAAACATGGCAAATATTTTACCTCATTGGTTTTGGATTGAAAGTAGCGAGCGAAATATGATATTCATTTATCTGCTGAAATGCCTTGTATAGGTAATAATATCGCATATTCAGCCTGAATCAAAATATCTTACCCCTCCCTTAACTATGAGTTTAAATCAGATTGGAAGGGAACTATTTCAGTATGAGTTTATGAAAAGGAACAAAAACTGTTTCATTCTTTACTTCAAAGCAGGTGTCCTAATAAAATACCTAAAAATTGATAGCTTATCAATTTTCTTTTTTTAAAGAACTTATGTGCTTTAACATATTCATTCTGTGTTTTTAATATTTAATATATTGATACTATTTTTTGTGGGGGGTGTCAGGCAATAATCTTTCCCCGAGACTAATCATTTTAAAGAGACAGATCACACAGCTCAAAAAATAGACACACCAAAGATACTTGAATTAGAATTTTAAAAAAATTATCATGTCAAACAACTTAATTTGGCAATTAATGTCCTCTGTACAGTTCACAAGACTGCGCAATATTTTATATTTTGTTTGAAATCCTGAATAATAGTCAAATTATTTCAGATACAGTGTAATCTTAATGCTAACAAACTTATCATTTAGGAGCATAAAACTACTGACCAACCTGACTCTATACTCTTAACAGTGTTCATAGTAAAACTGTAGTTGTTATCTGGTAATTAACAACAAATGATATAAAGTAAAATAGACAACTTCATATATTATGTTATTTTCTTTACATTGACAGACATCTGGCGCCAGGTAAAATAAGAACTGTGATCAGACAAGAAATAAGAAAAAAAATATATATCTTGGGCCTGAACCAGGAAAGAACATAATGAATATATCCCTATTTAAAAAAACAATCCTTCACCCCTCCCCCCTCGCCCAAAAAAGAGAGAGATAGAGAGAGAAAGATAACAATAAAAATAGAGGCACACAGTTGCAAATTTACATATCATGATAAAATTGTAACACAGACATCGACAAATATATATATTGCATGTTTCATAATTTATGACAAACGACACATAATACAAGTTATTAACAGATAACATAGATGCGAACATGGTAATTTCAGTTGCCATTTTGATGATTGGAGGTCCTATAGTGATTGCATGAAGACAATCTTCGAGAAGACTAACGTTATCCTAATTTATTGCATAATAATTGGCATACAAGATGTAGTCTGCATGCGCAGACCCTTGGCTTTCGCAATTCAAATAGCGCATAATGCAGAGTATGAACTAGTGAGACTACCATGTGAGTAAAAAAAAAAATTGACACCTCACAAATCCCCAATTTAAGTGGGAAAAATTGTCATGAACGCATAATCATTATACATGGCTGGAAAGAGTATCTTCTCCCAAATAATTTGATACCATATTTATGTTGTATGTCTTCACGCTTGGGTAATCAGTCGGTATTCTTTGCAGTGATGTTAAGTTTGACTTGCGCCAAATTAAGGCATAACTGCCATCAATGAATCGAGATGTCAGTGACGTGATAATCCTACAAAATCCATTTCAAAACACCATTAAAAATCCATTTCAAAACATTATTAAAATCTATTAAAAATCCATTTCAAAACATCATTAAAATCCATTTCAAACACCTTAACAGTAATTTACATTATAATTGTTTAATAAAAACATTTTAGTGCCAATTCTCAAATTCATTCATTGGAAATTAACAGATATGTTTTGTAACTCATGTAGGACTATGACATCATTGGCATCTGGATTCATTCAATGCAGTCGTGCCTTACTTTGGTACAAATCAAAATTTACATCACTGCAAAGAATACCTACAGGTTATCCAAGCGTGAAGACATACAAATTTTTTGGGGAAGATACTCTTTCTAGCCATATATAATACTCATGGGCTTTCATGACATATTTTTCCTTAAATTGGAGGTTTGTGAGGTGTCAACTTCTTTTTTTTTACTCACACTGTAGATGCACTGTGTACTGCACATGGCTGGCTCACAGTGGGGGGGGGGGGTTGTACTATTGTCATCCCCTCCCCCACTTAATCAATAATATGACGTCCGGGATTTGACCCCAAGATGACTGGTTCCCAACTTTAATAATTTAGACAGGCCTTTCAAAGTTGATTTACAACAATTTCTTTGACAAGTCAAAAAGAACAGGCCGAAAATATCTTGCTCCGATCTGGTTAAATTTTGGAGAGCTGTTTGGCGTTGGAAACCCACTGCAATCCCACTTGGATAATTTTCATAATACTTTTGTCATCTTGATTTTCATCAGTAAATTCAAAGAAATAGTCCATGGACACATTCAAATCTGTATTGCATGCATTCCACAAATGGAATTATCCATTTTAAATATATGAAAGCTTACATCATGATAAGCAATGACCTTAAACATTTTAAATAGCACTAAAAAATCTGGATTTGTTCTTGGACAAATTTCTAATCAGGCATTTTCTGTGATATTTATTTTCTCATCAAATCTCGATACAATTGCCTGTATTCACAAAGGTCGTTTCAATTCGGTGGATTCACAATACGGGGCGCCATCTATTGGTTGCAGCGGTCGACATCTTATGTAGGCGCAGGCAGCGCACAGTGCTAGTATACTGTAATGTGACTGTGATGCTTCAAAGATAAAAACCATTTGGCAAAAGCGGACTCGAAGAAGGATTCACCGTAAATGGTCGAAATTTCACAAAAAAATTCTCTACCGCCTCCTGGACCCTGGTAAACAGCATAATTTTACGCAAGCCGGCCGAGACTAGTCAGCTAGGGCAGCCCAATCACACGCAGGCACCACTGGTACACATAACAGGGGCTCATCTTACAAAGAGTTGCAATTGATCCAATCAATCGCAACTATGGAAAGCCAGCCAAGTCAACATATAAAATGCATGTTTGTTCAAAAAAAAATCTAGATACACATGTATATCCTTAAATTCATTGATTTCTTGACAATTTGGTGTGTTCTCATCCTTTGTTTACAAACGACATTTTGCAAATTTCCTGTAGACAAAATTATGACACTGACGGATTTCCATAGAGTTACAATTGATTGAATCGATCGTAACTCTTTGCAAGAAGGGGCCCAGATGTCGACTTTTTCCCATGAGGCATTGCGAATTTCAGCCTGTTAGCTGCAGGTGGCACACCATATCCACCGGATTGTACAAAGATATGAAACCAACGATCATGCATATTTGTCAAAGTATCTTGCTTCATTGAAGCATTCACCACCTTTTACCAATAGTGAGCACTTGTAATTCAACTTTTTTTGATGTGCGTGTTGAAATAAGTATGATTATATACACAAAATCTGCATACCGGTAGTCTATGATTCTGTACCATAGCACAAATTTAACTATCTTGGTGAATTCAGGCTAATATGTTCTAAAACGAACAATAGAAGACATGGATTGATTTTTTTTTGTTCAGAATCCAACAATTCTGATTAGATTTATCAAAGCATAATATTTAGAAGATTTGATCATCAATGTATATAACGTGATGGTTAAGTCCAATCTGGGGTTAAGCTGATTTTGATAAAAGTCAATAAATTTGAGGAAAATTATGAAGAAGTTTTTAAGAAAAATCAATCAAAATACAGACTAACGTTTTTAAAAGTTATGAATATTAGACAGGTTTTGTTTTTATATTGTGATGTCACATGTGAGCATCTCCCCCTAATTTTGATTTGATACAAATCTCACATTTTTAGATGGTTCATGAGGATTATTATCTTTTCTTAATCAATGTGTGTCATGTTTCTGAAAACATATTGAATAAACATGTACAACAACAATGCAACTTCCTAAGAAAATTGCACTCCTAAAAATTTATATCATATGACAAACAGATTTGTTATATACTTGCATGTCACATGACATATTCCAAACTCTATATAGATGAAATCATTTTTCCCATTATTTGAGTAATTTTTTACCAAACTTTCAATAGGTTTCTCTAATTTTTTTCTTTTTATTAAAAGCCAACTTGTGTCGGGGTCAACTTCTTTCAACGTCCTTGAGCCTCATATGCAGCTATACAAGGTTCTAAGGGTATGGTCAAAGTCGATTTTCAAATTTAAACAGCAACATGAATCATGATTGAAAACTCATTCATAAAACACTGAACACAAATACGATCAGCAGTGCACTGTTCAGTGTCGAAAATACAAATCTGATTTTCAGTTGATTGTCTTTAGATTTCCCGCTTTTGTTAGTGCGCAGTTTGACCCATCACAAGAAAGGTAAATTCTGGCACCTGCTGGGGTCGGCTTCCCCTGCGAGAGCGAATTTAAAAGATGTTTTAAAACTCAGTCGTGTTCAATGTCGCATTCGCAATGCTGAAGGTTGTAAATCTGAGCTGATCGCGTTTAGAAACGCAACTTTTCCACATTTAAATTTTCCTCCGAATTGTGATTTGAAAGACGTTTACATTTACGCCCAGGAATGGAGGACATTGAACACACCATCTGCTTCTCGTTATATGAGCGTTTTTTAATCATGTATTCAATCAGGATTCATGTTGCCGTTTAAATTTGGAAACCGACAATGAGCACACCCTAAACGTACAAAGGGAAGATTGTATTTGGAAGCAAGTTTGGAGGAGACATAAAATACGAATTTGGTTTAAAGTCTTTGTCTTGACATTGAACATATTTGATCAATACTAGTAAATGGCAGATTGCATCAACATTTCAAATTCACTCTTTTATTACAATGACAAATTTGGCACAAATTATCCACATACTCGAATGCAGAGTATAAACTTTTCTGCTATGATTTACTCTTACAATTTCATAGAACATGTTTAAACACATCCAGGGCCCAGTCTTACAAAGAGTTACGATTGATCCGATCAATCGCAACTATGGACGGCCAGCAACGTCAACATCTTCTTTGCATGTATGTTCAAAATATTTTCTAGCTATGATGTATATTCATGCATTCATTGTTTTCTTGAACATTCACTGCGCTTCTCTTTGCAGACAAAGGGCATTGTGCAAATTTTTCGTAGAAAAAAATTGTGACACTAATGGATTTCCATGGAGTTACAATTGATCAGATTGATCCTACCTCTTGGTAAGACAGGGCCCAGGTGTGTTTCATGAAGTCATTTTTTAAGTTTTAAATGATTTAACATACAAGTGGACGTTGTAAAGCCACAACAAAAGCTCATTTTCCCAAGTATTTCAACTACCAGTGATATTTTTTTTCAAACATGTTTTCCAAATTGTGCAATTTTTTCTTGTTTTTACGATGCTAAAAAGATATATTTTGCTTTAAAAAATGTATGTGTACAGTATTTGTATTGATATATAATAAACTTAATTCAAATGTTAATGAATCAGAAATCCTTTTGTTTTGCCATAGTCCACGAAGACCTTGTCACATATTACCATTTAGGTAACAAATCCCTCTGAAAAACGAAGGCGTATACATGTATTTCAATATTCATTTTGTTTTAGATCCGTTCTAATATAGATTTTTTCAGATAATAAATTGAATTTTCTAACCATCTGACAATATTATTTGGACAGAGGCAAATAGTTATACAAAGACGGCAGGGATGACATTGGGTGACAGAGGTTTTACACAACTGAGCGATGTCACGATACACACATGCCATGTAAATTGTACTCCCATTGGTCATATATTTCAACAGTATATGCACACATAAATACATCCATCCAAATACATGTAGAATAGAATCGGGCTCCATGCGCTCCTTTTAATATAAAGAGTTCCTCATGATTCATACGTCGGCTTCTAACCATTCGAAGATCGTTTCCACGCTCGATTCGGTCGAATCTTTTCAAAAGAATATTGTTGTTTGACCATGCGCACTGACTGATCTTTATCGATGACAAGCGAGCGAGCCACGTTAGTTCTGAATGTCTCCAGCACAAATCTATAGAATTTATCTTCAATTTTCCACACTTCGCTATTCTTGAGTGTGTCCATTGTATAAGGCAAGGGATCTATCTTTTGAATTGTCTTGCGCAAGTGAGACTTTTCTCCTGTGAGATGAAAAGAAAACAAGAAAGTAATATATAATTAGCAATAAGGTGTGAATATGGATCAGTAAAACATGCGTATGAATAAGTAACAAATGATTTTTACAGATTATACAATTGATAAACTTGACAAAAAATTTCTTGGCTTCCTAATAAGAATGTAATGTATATAGAAAAATAAACTGTCATAAAGTTTATGTAAATTGTCTAAATAATATTACACTAATGTATATTTTGCAGTGATTGATGGAGGTTGTGTAGTCTGAAGGCACAGACCCTGATTGAAGCTTCGATCAACAAGTGGGTCTTCACACAAGACTAGCCCAAATCAAACTCAGTAGAGGGGCCTAATGTGCACAAGTCATTGGCAGGGACCTGAGGCTGCATATTCAGACCCCTTAACTCAAGTGAGGGCTTTGCACAGCAGTCTCGAGTTTGTAATAAAATGCATTCGTTATGGTATAAGTGGGATAGAGGAAAGACAATTCTTTGATAGCTTATTAGCTTGCAAATGCCTAGGGGCACATTGATTGGTGGGCGGACAGGGTGGGATATTGAAACCAAACTCACGTTTTGTTTTATTTTCTTACAGATCCCTAGGGGGACAAGCCTATCAATACATGGATCAATAGACAGGGGTTAGAAAGGGTCACCCTAAGAAAATGAAATAAAGGAGAATGGAGGAAAGAGGGATGGGGAAGACCAAGGGAGCTTGTAGAGACTTGAGAAATGAAAAAAGGGACATTGAAAGGGAGGCAAAGATGACCAAGCATTCATAAATAAGAAGTAGAAACTAGAATTTAATTCGTCATGCGGACGAATTAGGTGGTCTGTCATGATTTTTCATTCAGAGTCGGCTAGTGTATAAAATGAATAATTTAGATATGATTGATAATCTTGATTCTAGACATCCTAAGAATAAATTTTGACCATTGCTCAATGTGATTATTAATGTTTCCCATAAACTTTACACGTAAGCAATTTTGAGAATTACAATTCCAATATTGCAAGTGAAAAACGGGCATGATCCCGGCATCTGATCAAAAATGCAGGGCACAATACCGAAAGCCCAGAATCTCAGCTATAACATATTAAAAGCTCCGGCAAAACTGACAAGAAGAAATGGAGATATGGCTCACGAAATAGAGGAATGTCGAATCTAGTTTTGAGAAAAAGTCATGTCCCATAGAGATTACACACAAAATACATGTGATATGAAAAAAACAATTATAATCTGTTTTATCTTGCTAAATTTTAACTTTCATACCTTTTAATTATCATAAAGGGTCATGTAAGAGGTGGCAAAAAGAAAAAAAAATGAAAAAAAAATCATCTTTTCTACCCCAGGAATCGAACCTCCGCCCTCGAGAAAGCAAGTCAAATGCGTTATCCATTGAGCCACGATATTCCCCATAGAGATTACACGTAAGCAATTTTGAAAATTACAATTCCAATTTTGCAAGTGAAATACGGGCATGATCCCGGCATCTGATCCAAAAATGAAGGGCACACTTCCGATAGCCCAGAATCTCAGCTACAACATGTTAAAAGCTCAAGGAAAGCTGACAAGAAAAAATGGAGATATGGCTCACGAAATAGAGAAATGTCGAATCTAGTTTTGGGAAAAAGTCATGTCCCATAGAGATTACACGCAAAATGAGGAAAAATGACATGCCTCTTTTCATCGCTGTTTTACGCAATGATGCGTTCCTCAAAACGAATATTCATGTAACTGAGGAGAAAGAGTACCTTCTAAACTACAACATATCGAAATCTGGGCGAAAAATGATTTATATTCGAGAAGTTACAGCCAAATTTGCATAAATTTGATGACGTCATTTTTGAATAAATGAAATTTTTAGTTTGGGCGCCTATTTGATGACGTCACGAGATAATTTAGGGACAATGGTGACATGAAATCAAATTTACAACTCATAATCTATCGATATATGAAAAAAAAATTGGGGGTCAACGGACTATTTAAAGAGCTACAGTGAATTTGCAATAGGCATGTTTTTGCCCATATATGGCCTATAGTGAGAGCTCGCGCGCACACGTGCTGCAAAGTTTAACGGGTGTTAATTTCGTTATTAATGGTTGTAGAAGGTTGATCAAGGTATCAAATTGCTCAGAATTTTATTAGCAATGCAATGATATTAAAAGAAACGGTTTTTCTGCGTTGTGTTAAGGTGTAACGCGCGGAAACGCGCGCGCATATGTGCGCGCGCGCAAATTTTTGAAATGCTTAAAATGACCTGAAACGTACCCAAAAAATTTTATAGGTCATTTGGACGATTTTTTTACCTTTGACGCGCGCGTACGCGCGCGTCATGACCTCTACATGACCTTTGATGACATTGGCATTTGACCCCTGACATGAAGTTAATGTCATGTAAATATTGTTAATTTTTGATAATTGATAATGAAGATATGATCAAATGAAGAATTTTACAAAATGGCGCGTAGATGACGTCATCATGACCATATGACCTTGAAAAGCTTATTTTGCCGTCTCTATGATAGATTCTATATATGACAAAAAAATCAGCAAAATTGATTCAGCCAATTTCGAGAAAAGTTGGCGACAAAAAATAGGTACAATGAATAAAGATAGGAAGAAAGAAATAAAGAAAATTCTGACGAAATCAATAGGTGATCTGTCATAGACAGACCACCTAAATATGGAAAAGGAAAGAGAGAAACGGAGAGAAGAGGGGGAAAGAGAAGGGGAGGGAAAGAGAGGGGAGAGGGAAAGTGAGAGGGGAGAAGGAAAGAGAATGGTGCTGGAGAAAAGGAAAGAGAGAGATAAGAAAGACAAAGATAGACAGACTTAAAGGAGAGAAAAAAAGAAAAACAAATGGTTCAGGAGGAAAATTTGAAGGAGGGGAGGGACAATATGTCTTTACAAGAGCCTTTCTTTAAAGCTAACACTCATAACTTAAATAAGAGCACTTCGCTTTGAAATGACAGCAAAAACCACAAACCCACCAAGTTAATGCAAACAGTGATAAATACATTGGAGATACACATGATTCATCCCTGAATTGTCAAAATGCCCCCAGAATATAGTGTTCTATACAAATGTTAATTTGAAATTGATTGAAAGGCACAGAGGGGGGGGGGGAAGAGGCCTCTGCTCCCTTCAGAGTGTTACTGAATGAAAGGCCACTTTTTGCTTCCACGATGAACGACATATTCAAGAACATAGAAAATGTATTGACAAATGTCCTTCATGACAAGGAACAACGAAGTAGTCTTTGTCAAAAATCAGTGAATAAAAACAGCGATTTCATTCTGGTATCTGGAAAAAAAAGAATATTTTTACAATTTGTTGTCAGTTTGTTGTCGTTTCCTAATTTTTTGACAAAGACCTCCAACTGTTCATTGTCATTTGACGGACGTTTTCAATACATATTTACCTTTTTCTTGGATACGTTGGGAGTCGTAGACGGAAAAACTCCCAAATATCTTAAGAACAACCCCTCAACAAAACATTCTTCCCCCTTACAGCTAGAAGAATGCAAATACAAACCTTTCTTAAAAAGATGAAGGGCTCCTTTAAAAAATGAGGGAAGGGATGCTTCGAGCAGTGCCACAAACTCCTCCATGTGTTCCGTCACTCCGACCAAGAAGTATTTATTGACGACGTTGAACTTGGCTTGTTCCAGCGCCCATCTGCTCCCCGGTTTCCTGCACAAAGGAATCGTATCAATCAAAAGAAAAAAAAAATAATAAGATGGATGTGTGAGCAGCAAAAGGTTGCAATTTGCCCTTCTGCTGACTGAATTTCTCCCCCCCCCCCCCCCGCCTATGACGTTTTGGGCAAGCCCACTTGATGGTTGCACATAATAACCAAAAGTAAAGTTTGCAATACATCAAGCAGCTTGTATTTGTATTCACCATTCACATTATGGGAAAATGCTAAGTGACAAAATAGCCTACAGTAGCTTTCAGAATGAGCTCCTGTTATCAATGATTACCCCACCCCCCTTGTCTTTTTTCTGTCAAAGTATAGCTTTGTCCTGTCCCAATATATGAAAAGATGTAATCATTCATTTATTCATGTGATTATTTATGGCTGAAGGTTCTTGCCTACCCATTAAAGGGCATGTAATTACAGGCACTTCCATTTATAGACACACAGCACACAAGGACGACCTCTACTAGCCCAAGTTTTCAAATCTGGGCCTTTTAAGCCAGGGTTTAATATACCAAAACCAAATTCTCCCCAAAAAATTGATCCTATTCTGCCTGAATATTACCTCCTCACATTCGGGGAGGGAGATTAGAATAATCCAGAATCCGCCGGAATACGTATATTCAGACGGGTTCCTGGCTGATTCGGTTCCCGTGTAACTGACTCGGTGGGTTAATCAAGAGATTACAATTTTACATCGAATTGGAAATGTCACAATCACATTTGATATGCTTTAAAATGCCTCTCGTGAGATTTATCTTCAATCTACCACAACCCACGAGAGCAATGAAAAACAGCTTAATTCTCCAAATATCCACCCCTCCTTAAATCCACCCATCTCAGCTCCACCCGCAGGGGTGCAACCCCACCCCCCATGGGTACAACACCAACCCCCTCTAATCACAAACAGCTCCCAAGACTGGTAAACTGACCTATTATTAAGGTCATGGACTGAGAGTTCAAATATAATGCTAGTCTTGATATTCAACCTTCTTTAACTCTTTGTCCTCGATCTATTAAACCAAGGGTTTCAAAGACCGGGTTCAAGGAAGGTACATGTAAAGGCAATCATAAAATTATGGTAATTTGCTTTCAAAGAGGAATGAGAAAAGTGAATGAAAAGAACTATAAAACAAAACCTGAGGGCCTATACATTAATGATATTTATTTATATTATTTCATTTTTTTCAGTTCTTACCTAAACTGAGTTCCTCAACTATAGGCCTACACCTTCCCCTATAAAAATCTTGAACAAACTTGAAGTATCGATGACCACATGAGTATGCGGGGATCAAACCAGTCTACACTCATCCCTCCCTCGTGCCATTCAAGTGACTGAAATACCATATCTATTTCAAGATTAATAAACAGTCTGAATAGAGTAGACTATATTCAAAACATTCTTGACTTCAAAACTTAGATCTGACCTTCAGATGGCAAGAGCTGATGATTATTGCCATCTCCAAACCATTTAGTATTTAACAGTAGAAGAAAGAAAAGAATATTGACTTGACCATGAGGGAGTGAAGACTGTTACTCTTATCAGGGATATGCAACAAGGTTTCAATCCCAGTTCTCACTCACTAAAGTAGTTCACTCTAGGCGGTGCTGCGCCATCCCGAGTTTGCCCAATCTCAAGATTTTAGCCCAATTGGCCCTCTTCGCGATTAATCTCAAGATTCAAGAAACCCCATCTCCACCATCGCAAGAAGAGTGATACCTGCTCAAGCGAGGCATCGATGCATTATGGTCTGACGCCGTTGGAAAATCCTAGGTACGCCACTGTAAACCGTGGTCGAAGTTAAACCTGACTTCAGAATACGGACCACAGGGTTGACTATCTTTCTTTTTTGTTTTGCTTTGTTCTGTTTCAGAATGTCTTTCTTAACACTATTTGCTAGGCCAGGGTTAACATCTTACCCCGGACTATCCCACAGCTCATGAGAATTGATGAATTTGCAACACAGCACATGTTACACGCAAATTTTCGACTTCTGTGATAAGCTCGTGCTTTGCCCCACTTTTCTTTAGCCCGGTTTGGTTTCAGACTACAACTCTTAGCACTGGCTGCCCGGCTAGTGCCATAATAAACATGGGGGGGGGGCCTCTTCCATTGACTAGTAGATACCATGTGTGACCAAAAAAAACACATAAAGAGGATCTCTTTTTCAAGATAGGGCACGTTACGTTTGTAACATAATAAGGGTGTCAAAAACACTAAAATAATGAAAAAAAGTATATATTTTTCTCGGAAAACTAAGATTATGTTTCCAATACTTGTTAAGGGTTGGGTTTCACACGCCAATACTGGTAAAGGGGTGTATTTTCAGAACATGGAAAATACTTGTTTAGGCCGGGTGCCTTTCAAAACCACATGGTCAAGCTTGGTATACACTCATCAATGGAAGTGGCCTAATACGCCAGCTAACCCCGCTTTTTAGTACGGCCAGGGAGTAGCCTGCAATGCATTATTATTGACTGTAGTAGCACACTTTGGTCATAGCATACATGCCCTACTGACTTGGTATACAAAGTAATGTTAAACTTTGTTATATGATGTCTGAACAAGCCTCTAAATATCTTGTAGTGTGAAAGGCCCCAGTGTGACCAGACTGCCTTCTACCATCCAGGAATTCCAGAGTATCCTTTTAATACACCAACTGAAAGATATTGTCATCAATCAGTTTTGAGAGACAATTTCACAATAAGGTTATGATTATTGGTTTAGGGTTCGCTGCTCTAGCCCCCCCCAAAAAAAAAAACAGATATTGATATATTTCATTGTATTGTAATGTTTTTCAAACATCAGTATTTAACTGAATTTTCTTGAATACCTAGCAGATTTGTCATTTTCTCCCACCAAATTTGATTTTAAAAATGAAGTAAAAAATTTCATTAAAGCTTCATTGATCTGATGCTGCACAGTGGCTGATGAGCCCAGGATCAATTGAGAAAATGAATTTCAGGAGTGTGTCTATTTTAGATTTCTTTTTCAAACATTAAAATCTGGATCTTCATATTCTTAAAAGATACCTAACTTTTAAAAGCTAAACTCCGGTAATTACTGTGAAAAGGTATCACTGTCGTTTTTCAGCAACTTTACTAAAACCGGCATATGCCCAGCTGGCCTCCAAAACACAATTTTGAGATGTTTGGCAGAAAAGTAATTTTGGCTCAAAACACACCAATCAATCCTCAAATTGGTATTATATTGACTCTCTTCAATACACAATCTGACATTTTTACTGCATTTTTGCAATTTAGTGCATAAGGTTTATGGAGTGCACTACTTATGAGTTCAGCTATATTGGTTTTTGGTTTTGCTATAAATACACAGATCAAATGACTCCAAGATGTTTATTCCCCTAGATGGTACACTTGGAAGAGTAAGTTGAACTCTAACCCTCTGAGGACTGGGCAGAGCTAAGCAATCTATG
Source organism: Lytechinus variegatus (assembly GCF_018143015.1). Classification (NCBI taxonomy): domain Eukaryota; kingdom Metazoa; phylum Echinodermata; class Echinoidea; order Temnopleuroida; family Toxopneustidae; genus Lytechinus; species Lytechinus variegatus. Next base: position 20,270,319 of record NC_054754.1, read on the forward strand.
ATCAAAGAGAAAGTGGGGAACTGGAAACTGAAAGGATCAAGACACTGATGCGGTATGGGCAATTCTGGAGAAAATCATGTATAAATCAAACTTAAAAACAATCAACTGATTGCTTGACCCACCATATCATGGGTGTGTTCAATGACGGTTTCCAAATTTAAGTGGCAACATGATTAAAAACGTGATTACAAAATGCGGATATAATGAGAAACAAAGGACATGTTCAATGCCCTTCCTACCCGGTCGTAAAGTTAACATCTCTCAAATCATGATTCGGAAGAAAATTTCAACATAAAAAACATGCGTTTGTAAAAGCGATTAGCTCAAAGAAATTCAGCATCGCGAATGCGACAATAAACACTATTGAGTTTTGAAACGTCTTTTAATTTGCTCTCGCAGCAGATTCCTGAACACCTACACAAGCAATTGCCAGAATTGACCTTTCTTGTGATGGTTAAAACTAGCGATAAATTTAAAGACGATCAACAAATAATCAGTTACATATTTTCGACACTGAACAGTGCACCGCTGATAGTGTTTGTGTTCTGTGTTTTGTAATTGAGTTTTCAATCATGATTCATGTTGCTGTTTAAAATTTGAAAATCGACACTGAACACACCCATATTCAGAAATCTGCAGGCCCATATAATTGCTAAGCTTTATATTACAGGGCACAAGAACTGAACTGTAACTTTAAGGCTCAGATACTCCCTTCGTTCCTTTCATCCATGTCTGTTTTTAATCCAATCAGCCCTCTTGTGCCAGCTGATCAATAAAAGTTTGCCCGTAAGCCATTTGTTACCTGCACCGTATAATAGATACATGTACGTGTACCAACATGGCTACTCTATCACTTTGGCAGGAAGAGTGAGACACTAAAGGATGGTTTCAAAGTACTTTCCATCTTATATTTCTCTTTCAATCTACCAATTCATCCGTCTATTTGTCCATCTATCTATCTATATATCCATCTATCTCTATCTCTCTTTCAAACTATCCATCTACCTATCTATCTATATATCTATCTACCTATCTATCTATCTATCTATCTATCTATCTATCTTACTATCTATCTATATATCCAGCTATCTCTCTTACAAACTATCCATCTACCTATCTATCAATCTATCCATCTATATCTTTCATACATGTATATCCATCCATCTACATGTATTTATCTATCTATCCATCCATCTACTCTCTCTTCATCCATTCTGTCATTATCTACCAAGTTGTATACCTATTCATCTATTCTGCCACGTGTTCTAACTAGATTCAATGGCACCATGTGACGATACCCACAGTTTTTTTTTAACAGAGACCTCATAATCAATTTCCATCACATATTCATCATCTAAAAATGGCATGAAACCTTCAGCCTCTCCTGTGAAATCAATATATACGTAGTACTTTCGGGATGAGCATTGCGGACATCTTGCAGTAAAAAGCTTTGCCTCCAAGTCACATTCCTGAAGGAATATCAATCACACGCCATACTTTGAATCTTACATCAAGAGCTATCACTTTAATTCCTTCAAATCAATATCTATTTGCATAAAAGTATAACATCCAGAATCAAAACCACAAACCTCTCTCATCCTGTGGGTGCATGTATGTGTGTCTATCTTTCTTCTTTTCCACCTTCTCTCCCTCGTTCTTTCTCTTTCTTCTCCGTCTGTCTCTCCTTCTCTGAATGCATGTCCCCCCTCGCCCCTGTCTGCCTGTCCACCCCCCCCCCCCATGTTCAGGTCTGTCTATCTCTCTCTCTCTTGCTGTCTCTTCCTCAGTCTTACATTCATAGCATTCTCATCATTATCTCAGTCAACTTTCTGACCATCCATCTAATTAAATATGATTGAATGAGATTAATTATACAAATCAAATGTATGACTGATTACATTGGTATTAATAGTTACAGTACCCCAATCCATCTTTCAATCAACCCTTCTAATGATATTGATCTTTGAACTAATGGATCGTTGTTGTCAACCAATCATTCTGGCTAAGTTTTCCATGCCAGGCATTTTCACTTTTCATTCCATTTTCATCTCTTTATAACTTCATTCCATCTCTCAATCAGTCCTTCAATTGATATCGATCGTCGAGCTAATGGGTCGGCGTCATCAACTGATCATCCTGGCTCTGTCTTCTGTGTCAGCACCAGGTAAATTGCCAATCCGTCCACTGCCAACTCTTCCACTCATCACATTGTCTCCATTCATAGTCTAATGCCATTCTGTGCATCTATTTGTCTAACAATCATTTGGTCAATTAATCACTTCATCAAATCAACAGTTTGTCTATGACCATTTTGTCTCATAACCAGTTGGTCCAATACTCATTTTCTTTTTATCCATTTCACCCAATTAAGGTGACAAATTGAATGATTGGGAATCTTTTCTTGTGGTTAATGATATGCACCAGATTTTCATTGGTGTTGATGTAGTCATGGTCATTCATAAAGTTCCCCTTGATAATAGCTGGATTTATAAACCGCTTCTTGCCTGAGGATACAAAGCGCTGCTATTATTACCCCGGCTTTAGCTCGAGCTGCCATCACCGGCGCTCAGTGCATTCAAGGAAATAATCCTGCCGGGTACCCATTCACCTCACCTGGGTTGAGTGCAGCACAATGTGGATAAATTTCTTGCTGAAGGAAAACACGCCATGGCTAGGATTCGAACCCAGGACCCTCTGTTCTAAAGGCGAGAGTCAGAACCACTAGACCACAAGGCGCCCACCAGGTACGATGTACTTAAATGTTGGACAATACCCACTGAAGAGACATTACCCTTTCCACCGTTTCTTACCAGCATTCTGGGTTGTGTCCGCAGAAGAAAGGGACCTGTATCCACATCCTCTCCGGGGCGCAGTCAAACCCTTGTCTTAAAACACATTCATCAAGCGTCTGCAGAGGAAGTGAAAATCAAACTTAAAGGTAAAAAGAAAAATAGTTGCAGCAAACAAGTGTTTCACAAGAAAGTCACCCCTTCCGCTTTGACCATCCTCCTCCCTCAACCATTCTTCCTACTCTCCTCCATCACTTGGTTCTACTATCTTTCCTTGCTCATCCCCTTCCTCTCTGACCAGCCACCTTGAACTCAGGCGCCCTTCTCAAAACATAAAGGTCAACACCCCTCTCCAACATACATTATAACCATACCAACATACTTAATTCGCCATTTGGTCCACCGTGTTTCCAAACCCAACATCATGATCAAAACCTCAGTCTTCTTAAAAATTTTAGATAATCCTTTTTTATATTACCTATGCTACCTCTACAAATCTTACTTTCATAAAAGGGATTGTGAGCTCACCTCATTACTCCTTGCTCTATGCCTTGATAAACTTGGTCTGAAATTATCCCCGTGTCTCAGAAAGTAGTAGTAGGAGATAAACCTGTCTAGCGGTGACCGCACCATGTTGATGTAAATGGGATTTATATGCGAGCCAAATCTGGAATGGCAAAGGGAAGTAAACACCATATATACAATAATCAATGCTAATTATCATTATATTCCAGACCTGCCAACCTCTGGGAATGAAAAATTGTATTCTGTGATAAAAAAAAACTGTATTTTTCCCACAAAAAATGTATTTCATTATAAAATGCGTGGCGCGCAAGCTTATTGGGGTGCTCAAGCTGCATGCAAGCTAAAATGCGCACTGCTCTTGCAGATAAAAAAAAGGTTGAAACATGTGTATATCTCACCCTGGTTTTAACAAAATGATTGAAAAAAGTCACCTGAAATTACATTGATCCAATAACTATATTTTTGTAAGTTTTATGAAAAAGACATATAAAGATGATTTTTCTCAATAAATTATGATTTTGCAAAAAAAAAACAATTTTTTTTTCTAATTTACAAAATCATATTTTTAAAAGAAAAAATGTGTTGTCGTATTTTGGTTGCTAAAACGTCCTAAATACGCCAAAACATACTGGTTGGCAGCTCTGATATTCCACATTTAAAGCTACTCTCTGATTGATTTAGAATGGATTGTATGATGATTTCAAACACAAGATGATGTTCTGCACTTCACTCACCTTCAAGATGAGTTTGATCTGCAATCACAACGAATCATACATTGCATTATAATCTAGACAAGGCATAAGCGATGTTGTGTCTCGCCCACTTGTGAAAGTTTTAAACCAGAAGTATCGAGATTTGTGAGGGCAAGCAACAGAAATATATCAAAAGTTTATTGTGAAACAACTGGGATGGAATAACATTTGTCATGATGAGAGTCTTGCATGTAAACTTTAATGTTAACCTCAAAATTACCTTTCACCTTTACCATGTCACCTCTGAACAAAATAACATGCAGGTTTATTAGGTACAGCTACAACCACAAGTTTGGTTCAAAAGTGACTTACCGTTGCAGAGTTAGGTCATAACAATGACCTCAAAATGACATTTGACCTTATCATGTGACCTTCGACTGCAGCATTACATGCAGGTCCTCTAACTATATCTACCATCCAAGTTTGGTTGAAAAGTGACTTATGGTTGTGAAGTTATAGATCTTGCATGCAAACTTTAACGTTGACCTGAAAATTACCTTTGACCTTTAATACCATGTGACCTCTGACTGAAACATAAACGAAGGTCTTCTAAGTGACTAACAGTTGCAGAGTTATGTGTCATAGGGGGTGTTGCAAGAAAATATTTGCTATCAATCGCAACTATTCTGTTGTAATTTTACAATCAATAGATCAATTTTATCCATAGCAAATCAGATTACGCTCCTTGTTGCAAGAATCAATTTAGCAATCCATCAAATATTACAATTTATTGCAAGACATACAATTGATTTAAAGACCGAAAATAGGCAATTGATCGCAAGTTTCATGCTACACCCTAATAATTTTTGTGACAGGCGGACGGACGACATTTGGATCCCATAGTCTTGCCTTCACCTCTGGTTGGGCGAGACAAAAAGGTGTACTATATTCAGTGAGAGTATGTTGCTTTATATACTACCTCAGATAAAACTTTGATGCTCTGTGTACCATCTTAGATTAAAGTTTAGGGTAACCCTACCTCCCCCCCCAAAAAAAAATAAATGAATGAATGAATAAATTAAATAAATAAATAAGTAAATAAATGAATAAACAAATAAATAAAAGAACAAATAAATAAATAAATAAAAGAATGAATAAATAATTAAAAGAAAAAAAAAATAAATAAATAAATAAAAGAATGAATGAATGAATGAATAAATAAATAAATAAATAAATACAAGAATGAATGAATAAAAATTAAATAAACAAATAAATAAATAAACAAAAAGCTAAATTAATGAATTAGTAAATGAATAAACAAAATAAACAGCAAAACGACTGAATAATTCATCAAAGCAAAGGCCTGGTCACACCGCCTGAGCATTGTTGGAGCGGTCATGGAGCGGTAGGGAAAGAGGGTCGAATTTCGCTCTCAAAATTGGGGGAAAATCGAAAACAAAAATCGAAAACAAAAAAAGACAATCGAAATCGAAAAATGGTAAACGGTAGCGAGCGGTGATGATTTTTTTCTCTCCGCTCCACGACCACTCCAACAACGCTCGGGCGGTGTGACCATGCCTTAATGAATGAAATAAAAACAAACAATACATTTTTAAATGTCAGATCTTACTCTTCAATCCAGGTACTCCATTCATTTTGTTAATATTGCGCTAGAATGATATCAAGCAAACTGATGCATGGAGACCGACATAATGTATCCTGTCAGTATGCAGCTTTACTACATGTACTTCATTTCATTTTACCGTTCAGTTTGAGAAAGATATGAATGTCAATTTTCCATGTAGGAAGCATCAACATATCTCCCTCTTCTGATAAATCTGGATTTTGTTTTCATTATTATCCAGTCAGCCTCTATCTCTTGAATTTAATTCAATTCAGAAACACCAGTATATTGATCAGTGTAAGGTATAATCATCGAGATATCTCCTTTGACATAGTATAACCCTCCAGATGTCCACCAAATCCATTATTGGCTAGCCGAGAATAGGCATATCACCGCAAACAGCTCATCCTCGGATTAAAATTACGAAGCCAAGATAGGAAGACGATGGCAAAGGGTGGTTTCAGACCGCCTCAAAGTTCGTCAGTTCCAGGTATTTTCTGATCGGGAAATTTACCCGATCAGAAAATACCAGGTAATATTGGCAATGTGAAAGCAGATTACGCGTTATCTCCCCGAAAGAAAATACCCACTAAATAGTAGGTACTTGGCGAAATTACGAGAACTTTCGCGGGGATTTTCCCAAGGTCGCAGGTATTTTGGCAATGTGAAAGCAATTTACGGGACCTTTTAGCACAGCGTGTAGTTGGGCGCGGGTGCCGTGGGTGGCTGCTGAGCTAGTGATTTTGAATCTCGCGCCTTGCCTGCTTATCAGACCATACTGCATGTGTTCGTAACTTCGGGATCTTATCCCGAAGGGTATGTTTCGGGGCGTTGTGAATGCAGGAATAATTAATGGGTATTTTTTAGCCTAAAAAAGTTCTCGTAATCTAACAGGGATTCTTATGATCGAGGCGGTTTGAAACCACCTAGTGATTTCATCCACCATTGCGACTGAAATGCACGAATCTGATTTGCTGTTTGGTAGGTTTGTTTGTGGACATAACTGATAGAAAATTTGTGAAAATGCCATGCACCTAGAAAGATATCAATGGAGCCTGCTTGTGCTCATGAGAGATGGATTAGTGCATGGTTGAAGGAAAGTTGAACAACCATTTGAAGTTCATTTAAAGAGAATGTTTCTCATTTTCCCTAAGAGATATATGAACAGGAAAACAATAAACATGACAGTTAAACTATTAGAAATTTGAACAACAATATCAACAGAGTCTGAGAAAATATATCTGAATCGTAAATTGCCATGTTTACATATCCCCAAGTCAAACTAGAGATGAAATATGATTTTTACAGATTAAAATTTTGTCCGCAATCATTAAAAGCATCATTTATGATTTGTCAAAATTTGATTAGGGTTTCAGGATGTTAAGGAGTGAAATTGTCTAGTCATTCTAAGTCCTGATTAATTTACAAACAGCTCTATGAAACAGCCTCCAGCACTGGTAATAATCCACACTTGTATCAATAAATGGTTCACATCCATGCCATGGTGATATGTCAGACTTACCTTGGAAAATCTAGGTATGCAAAATGTCCATGGAAGAAACCAGGTTGCTTGATTGACCAGTTGGAGATATTTCTCACGATGCCGATCTGAAAAAAATAGAAAGGGAAAAATAGTTCAAAATCAAAACAAACAAAGGAGGATTAAAAAAGGAATAAAAAATATCAATGAACATAAGGAAAATAATAAGGAAATTGAACTGATGTTATAACAAGTTGTACAAGTGAATAAAAAAATCGGAGGATCCAAAATCTTTGCCTCCAAATTTCATGCATAGCATTCATAATTTTCACCAAAACATGTAAATTCCCTTCGTTTTTAATACGTAATTTAAAGACGACTCCCAGTTGTGGTAAAAATCGCAAAAATGGTTTGAACAGAATTAAAGCAAATGACAAGTGTTTGTAGAAATTTACCAGAATTTACCCAACAGAGCTCTGTAAAGTCTCTCTTGGACACCGTTCTCACTACCATCCTAAAACTAGTTTACTGGAAACTAGTTTAGTGGAAACTTGTTTAATGTCTAATGAGAGTGGTCAAAGCGGTCTTTGAAGTGATCTTCCAAACCAGTTCAAAAAACCACCTTGCGATGTAGTTTTGAAGATCGCTTTGCCTTGTTTAACTTGTTTTTAGCGTGATGACGCAACGTTCTTCAGAAGTGATCTTCGCACATTTCGAGCGCTCTACTCCACACGCTGTGGTTTCAAATTTCGCGTGAAACATGTCCACCCCACTGAGAGTGTTCCCATAGCAACAAGACCACTTTACGTGAAGTGGTTTGGAAAACCACTTTCGGCTGATCAAATGGGAACACTAGCAAAGCGATCTTCCAAACTGGTTTCCTGAACCGGTTTCCAGTAAACCAGTTTTAGAAAGTATAATGAGAACGGTGTCCATCTATCTCTCTCCTTTTCTTGAGACAGTGTGTAGCCTAACCATGAGTCAGTCACTCACATTAGTGATGCTATATGTGCATGCATGTCATTTTCAGAACCAGTGGAGCATCAAAAATGCAATTGCGCGGGGAGAAGTTACCTCCCTTCTCGAAAGAAAGCTCCCTGAAGCGTAGCTAATATGTATGGATTTTTAATGATAACCACTTACGGAGGATGCTAAAGCATTCTCGTACGAAGGATGTTTTTCTTCTTTTTATTCATAGAATAAAAGGCAACATTCAACTGTTACCCAGAGTTGTGGGGGCGGGGGGTCAGCCATTTACAGACATTAATTTTAATTGCCCACTCTTGTATCATGTCTTCCTCTTAACTTCAATTTATACCCCCTCCCATTGTTTCTGATTTTTATTCATAGGAGAATAAGAGGGCAATACTCAATCCAAGTGTTCACACTGACTTTCACTTAAGAGCTGTGCTGGGGTGAGGGGGTGGAGGTGAGCCAATAGACATATCAGTTCAACTGTTAACTCTTGTATCCTTTTTTATTCAATTACTTTTTAACCGATGTCTTTAGAGCAGTGTCAGATTCATCTCTGAATAAAAGAGGGGAGGGGGCATCCCTTTAAAATGCTACATGCCACCCAACAACATCCCCCCCAGAAAAATCATTTCTCCTGATGAAAAATGAAAAAAAAGGAATAACGAGATCAGTTGAACGAGATATAACATATTCCTGATCCCATCATTTCATCTTTCAAAAAACGTGTTTGTCCCTTTACCAGATAATCCTGAAGATATGTGTTTAATTTATTTTGCAAGAAGAGATAAATAATTTTAGATTAAATAGAGTAGCTTAATGGGTATAAATAGAAGGAAAGAGTAGAGAATTTTGAAACGATCCATATATACAGTACATACAGACCTCTCAATTTACAGATTTCATGTCGTACATCAAATCTAAAATCTGTACATACATGTATGCATAGAAATGGAAATTACACAAGCAGAATCAAATGAGTTAATTCCAGACACAAATATTGAAGGTTCAATGTCTATTTTCTCCTGGGGTACAAGTAAAAGGTTTGACCTATAATAGCAGACAGACCGACATTTGCTAAAAAAAACTCAGCATTTATTAAGGCGTCTGCACAGGGTAATTCAAGTGTCACTTTTGGGACCCCTCATCAAATTTTTATTGATCGATTTCATGGCTGGGGGGCTGAAAGTTAAGAGAAGCTCTGCCACCCTCCTGAGGTTTGAAGGAGAAATGGAAATGTCAAGAAAATACATGACGTTGCGAGAAGAAAAAATTTTCCCCCTCCCCTTCGTTCCTCTCAAGAAAGAAAAACAATTGATGCTAATGTGCTTATGTACATAAATATAGGCTGCGGTCGGTGATCTTCACTCCCCGCCCCTCTCCCCATGAAAAGACAACTTGTTGCCCTCAGAGCCCCAAAAGGTCTAGGCAAGTACGTACTCACACAGCAAAAATCGAAATGTTAATAATATAAATTAATTGGTACAGAGTGCATCTCCTATTACTGTAATATGAAAGGGAGGGGCATAAGGCCATTCATCCCCCACCCCCATTCTAGAAAATCTGTTGCCCACCGAGACCCTAAAAGCAAGAAAGAAAAACGCAGGCCTACGGAAAATCAATAAGGTTTCTCATGTAAACATAGAACATTCTCCCTTCTTGACCCTCCCTACATGTATGTTGAAAGGAAAATGAAATGAAGGCAATCAATGACATTGCCAGAGGGAATATGAGTTGCACTTGATGGTTAAACCCCCTCACTACCCCCATACACAATGCCCAAGATGAATTCAAATTGGGACACAATCTCGAGATTTCAGCCCGATAGGCCCTCTTCGGGACTTATCTCGAGATTTAAGAAACCCAGTCTCTACCATCGCGTGAAGAGCGATTCCTGCTCGAGCATCAATGCATAATGGTCTAACGCCGTGATAAAATAATCCCCAGAGCACAAGCAACTGTGAATTGATGGGATAATTCATAAAATAACGCACAAAACATCGATGCATTATGGTCTAACGCTGTGATAAAATAATCTCGAGTGCGTAAGCAAGTGCGAATTAGTGGGATTGTTCGTAAAATAGCATGCTATTTTGCAAATAATCCCAAGTTGACTTGGGATTGCCATCTCGAGTTTAATCCTACGAACTAGCTGATAATTACATCTCCCATTACAAATAATCTTGAGATTGTTCAGAACGGGATAATTAGCCGGATCAGAAAAAGCGTGCTGATTTGAAAACTCGGGCTGGTGCAGACGACCCTATATAGGGTATTTCCATCTGCAGAGAGCCGTGGTGTAGTGGTTCTGACTCTCACCTTGTAAACAGAGGATCGAGTATTTGAATCCTACCGCATTCTAGCATCCCTTAGCAAGGTCTTAATCGAAACTTTGCCACTCTCGAGACCTAGGTGCAAAATGGGTACCCGGTAGGATGTACAAGTCATTGTAGCTTGTCCAGTATTGTGTGCGTCTTAACAGCGACCGACTGGAATACTCCCCAGGGAAAGGAGGATGTGCATACATGTGGGAATGACTGTTTGAATTCAATGATCAGGGTGATAATTACAAGTGTTTGGACACGTCGTTCCGATGCATTAAGTGCTATATGGGGAGCAGCGTAGCTCATGCAGTCGGTTAAAACGCAGATTTGGATAAGATTGTAGATCTCTGCGTGAGGGGTTCGAGTCCTGCTCCTGCCAAAACGTGTCAAACAAAAAAATCTGATGCTATAGCGTTGTGTGTAAGCATGCCTCACCACTGTATTCAGTGCAGGTGTGAATACAGTTGGAGAACACTCCGTTCTTCGGAAAGGACGCAAATATTGGTCCCGTGTAAAGAATAGTCACGACCTATGTACGCTCAAACCAACACACTATTCGTCAAAGAGTAGGGTGTTCACCCTGGTCCAGGAAAAAATCTTCAGGTCGAGTGACTCCAGTCAATCATGAAAATACTTACTGTCAATCATGAAAATACTTACTGATTTGTTTATTTATGAGATAACTGGATACATCCATTTAATCTTTGCTATTCTTTTACAGTGAACCCAGTACATTTGACGTTCAAATACCATAATAATCTATATGATTGTGGGCATTAACGGTAAAACAAGATATAAAAGCATATTATCATTAGAGACTCAAAGGTATACATGTCATACCTGGCTCTATCAAAATAAGGTAAAAGTACAAAAGATTTCATTAAAAGTTATGGGACAGATTCAACATTTAAGTCAATACAACTTAAAGTGTTATACTATTCCATGACATTTGGCGAGTACTATAAATTCCACACAAATCAAACAAATAATTTCAACCCTGGATTTAACGCTTAATAACCAAACCCTTCTCCAACCCCTACCTTACATTTTAGATGAAATAAAGCCCAGAACAATTGTCACAGTCCTGGACAAATTTTGTGTCCTTTACATTTAATTACAACAATACATTAATTTGCAATGGTTAGTGAGGCAATACACATCTTTTAATGGCCAATTATATACCCTTACTTTGCTGAAAGAAAAATTATCCCATCCAAGCTTCTCGGATGATTTTACTCACCTGGGAATACAAACTTTTTTTTCGATTTGAAAAGTACAAGATCAGTTTGTAGAAAGGCCAATAGAAACCTCTCAAAGAGATCTAATGATAGCATTAAGTTTCCTTTCAAATAGTATCAAATTTACGAAAGATCCTTCACCAAGATCAAAACTAAGCAGCCATTAAGCCAGAAGTCAGACAATATGCTGACAACATGCAGGTATAGTGCTCCAGAGTTTCGAGGACGATGGAAACTTAATTTCCCTTCAATGGTTTTGGGGTAATGAAATGATAAACTCAATCAGCATAGAAGATAAGTGCTGTTGGTGAAACGGAACCTGCCCTTAAAGTACTTAACCTGCCACGAGAGTGGGAGGATAGGTTTCACAAGTAGTGCTTGAGAGAAACAGAGAAGGCACTTTAGCAGCCTGCAGCAAGATTTAAGCCAAAACATTTTGGTTCTTCAAAAAGATATTAGAAGACTATTTGTGGTACAGTCAACATTATCAAAAGCAAGAAATATTTTGTAAATCGATATCAATGTTGATTTCATTTTTATAAGATAAACTATATTAGGGGGGGGCACTCAGTATATAATGCATAGTGGGTATTTGCCGCAGAGGAGACCCCCATTTTTACACTGAAATTTCTGTTCCAAGGCATAGCATTTTTGTCTTATTGAGAGAAAGAACAAAGAAATCCACTCCAAAGCATAGCATTTTCTTCTGATCAAGAAAAAAAAGAAGAGAGAAATCCGCTCCAAAGCTTTGCATATTTTCCATGACGCCGTTCCTGTCAGAATTTTGGTGAAAAGCGGCAACAGCTCGCTGTCCGACCATCGCCTCTGCGCTAGCGCGCCCGGCAGTCGTGCAACCGGGCTAGCTGCATTGACGTTCCATAGGAATGCATACGAACTCGCACGCAGGCGACCCGTTCCAAGGACCCCCGTTTTTGTCTCGCCCGTGGCACATACCTACTATTTTTGGGGGTCGAGTGCCCCCCCCCATGGGTGGCTCTCTATCACTTAGCAAAATCTTGCTTATTTTTTATTGAGGCCCTGTGGCCAAAACTGAATATGCAACCATCTCGGTTTTAGACAATATCCACGGAGGCAGGAAACAAACATTAATGTCAATTAAACATTAAAGTTTGCATGATACATACTATAGACTTGTTTATCATTAAGTTGCAAGGACCACAACACTACATCTCTCGATATTTGCCATGCTCTTTCTATTCAAACATTAATTAATTAAACTGAAATTGCATTTGAAGAAGGTATAGGCCTACATGCAAAAATTCTGAATGCAAGCCAGGGGTTTAACTACGGTCTGTATTTCACAGACTAGTAATATGGGTGTAATAGATTTGAGGTACAGGTGTTTCCTAAACGACAGGTATTCTGTATTATCATTACTAATTCATGATTCAAATAACAATTATTGTGATTTGCCACCCGAAAACGAGGAGCGAAAAGACCTCTTCTCCCTTACAGAAAAAAATCAAGAGCATTGAAGCAAATAACAATTGTTGTGAAGTTGTGATTTATACATGAATAAAACGTGAAGTTCAGGCCATCCTTCTACCAAACTCAGAAGAAAGGGAGAGCTGGTGCGTGGCTTATTATCAATACATTTCACAGTACACTAAGTTAGATTTACTATTGACTCAGTTTCGTTTCTATACAATTCATCTACTCAGAAAGGAACTCATGCAGATGATCATTTGAATTGTCTCACTAGTGGCGTAGTAGGATACAGATAATAGAAATTTGTTCACACGGACGTAGGTGAACTTTGAATGGCACCTTCTACAGACATAATTCAATGTTAATATTACAAAATTAGAAAAAGGCCACAGTAATAATGAAATAAAATGTGAAAGGAAATATGAAGTGTAGATAAAGTGTCCTTTAAAGGGGAAGTTCACCCTGAAGAAAACTTTGATGTAAAAATAGCAGAAAAAATATTTAAAAATATTGGTGAAGGTTTGAGGAAAATCCGTCAAAGAGTAAGAAAGTTATTAGAGTTCAAAGTTTTGGATTTGTGACGTCATAAACGAGCAGCTGCCCCATGTGTTATGTAATATAAAATGCATGAATTTCAAATTTTGCATGGTTTCTGATGACTTAATTTTGTTTTCTATTCATGATCGGGTGTGAAATGATTTGTCTATTGATATACATAAGGTACAGTGAAAAACCATTTTTAATTTTCTGAGAAAATGAAATTTCATTGATTTTTTACCATTCGTTATGTAGGAATGCTGCTCGCATATGATGTCACAAATCAAATAATTGAAATTCTAATAACTTTTTAATTATTTGATGAATTTTTCTCAAACCTTCGGCAATATTTTTTATTATTTTTTCTGCTATTTTTACAATAAACTTTTTGTCAGGGTGAACTTCCCCTTTAACCCCCCCCCCCCACAACATACATCGCACATGAATGTGGTCCTATCCCACTAGGATATTTACCCTGGAAAACTAAAAAAAAATAATAATATCTAAATCATCATCAACATCATGTTTTTTTTCATTATAGTTATCTTTTACATATATTTTTATCAGTATCCTATTTATCATTATTATTATATCATCAGTTTTATACAAATTAATATGATTATTATTACCCATCTCCAATTTATATGTCGAGCGCATGACAAGAAGGCAGAACTTCCAATCTATAAGTCTATGGTATGACTCGGCCGGGGATCAAACCCACGAACTCCCGTTCACGAGAGACGGGCGCTCTCAATAAAAATGTAAAAAAACAATAACATTTTTGTGTCTGCTGTCCGAGACTATAAGACGTACAATACAACTCGGCATGTGATCTGAGTTACTGTTTATTCGTTCTGATTGGCAAGCCAACCATACTAGCAATGAGTACGCTGCGACAATAGCCAATCGTGAGATTAGAAGGAACGGCAAGTTCCTCTTCCCACAATGAAAACATTGATGGCAATGAACGACAATTCCACTATTTACAACAAAGTAAGTAAGAAAAAATCAGAGTAATGCAACAAGGGTCTATTGCAAGTCACAGTATTAAATAAGATACAACGAATGTTCTCTTATAAAAAAAGGTTCAGGTTCACCGTAAAGCAGTAAGCTTTATTTTTCATGAGAAGTGAAGGAATTATAGCATTCCAATATCTCAAACTGAAAAAACACTGTTAATTGCATTCAGTTATTTAAAGGAGAATGAAACCTTAGGAACAAGATAGCTTGTGTGAAAACAGAAAAATCAAAGAAACAGATCAACAAAAGTTTGAGAAAAATCGGTCAAATAATGAGAAAGTTATGATCATTTGAATATTGCGATCACTAATGCTATGAAGATAGCAAATTGGCAATGCGACAAAGATGTGTGATGTCACTTCTGAACAACTCTCCCCATTACTTTAGTATATATTTCACTTGAATTGCCTCTTTTATCACATCTATCCATAAATCATGTCTTCTTTCTACATGAGGGCATGTAATACATATTTTTTAAGAATACATCATGGATGAAGAGTTTGTATCATCATAAGAAAAAGCAATAAGAGACATTTTGAGGGTATTTTATAGTCCACCAAAGGGAAAGTTGTTCATCAGTGACATCACACATCCTTGTCGCATTGCCAATATGAGGATCTCCATAGCATTAGTGATTGCAATATTCAAATGCTCATAACTTTCTCACTATTTATCCGATTTTTCTCAAACTTTCTTTATTCTTATTCTTTGTTTTTTCTGTTTCTAGACAAGCCTATTTGTTCCAAAGGTTTCATTCCCCTTTAATGATTGCAAAGTCAGGTTCGAACAGATATCAATTTTCTTTCAACATTTTTGTTATAATAGGAAGAGGAAAGGGTAATGTCAACTGAAGATATTTCTGAAAAAAAGTTTGGTTACATAAAGGTGCATACATGTCTTATGCACTGTACATCCTCAATAAATTACAAGACATTCATCTGAAATTAGAATTCATGTGATGATCATGTTATTGAATTTGCCTTAGATATAAAAACATGTACAAGTGGAAGAGCAGTAGACATAAGATTAGAAGCAGCAGTTGTGGTGGTGGTGGTGATAGTAGTAGCAGCAGCAGCAGAAGGAGGAGGTGTAGTAGTAGTAAAGACCTCCATTGGTTGCCCATTTTAAAGGATCGCATAGTTTTCAAACTTCTTCTTCTGGTTTATATAATACCATCAATGAGTACGCACCCGATTACAAGTCTCTAATACACCAGTATCAACCATGCACACTGCGATCGTCCCACTTAAGCCTTTTACATATTCCACTATCTTAACAACAACGGGATGATCGAGCCTTGCTCATGCCAGACCAGCCCTGTGGAACTACCAGAGGGGCCGAAAAACTCAACCTCTGCAACCTATAATTGCATTATTTTGTTAGTAACCAGGTACTAGGTTTGAAGACAGACATTTTTCTCTCACTTGTAATGTGCCAATTCTTGTTCTTCTGTTTATTTATTTATTTTTCCTCTTTTCTATTGCCTTGAGCATTAATCAAAATGAAAAAGATGCTGTATAAAATCCTATGTATTATAGTGATTGTAGAAGTAGTAGTAGTAGCAGCAGCTTATTTCCTTCATTTCAAAATTCAGATCATAAAGAGAAAAAGGCCTAACGACCGCCACTGCATGGATAATGTACTATTTGCTATCCAGTTTGCATCATTCTCAGTGCCTGGTATATACTTCATGCATGGTGGCGTCATCAGACATTCCATAAATTGGATTAATATTGGAGGGAAAGAACAGATTTAGGGCAGGCACAAATCCAATAAATGCATGAGTGACGTGGTTGATTCATCTACTCTGGGTTCCCCACACGAATATCAATATGTGGGGTATATGGGAACTATACAGTGCATCCCACAAAATAAAGGAAACCCAGTTTCAGAGAGAGAATTCATACTTATTAAATATGATTTTTACGGTAAATTTGATACTCATGGCAAGAGTGGAATCTCATCTCTCATTTGAAATCAACAGCTTAGCAAATCGTTCACGCATGGTAGATTACAAACAATCATATTGAGGCATATCAGAAACGATTTGCGCAGAAACTTACGCGTGAATCTGAATCCACTCTCGTTTCAGGGATCAGTGAGAGAAACTAAGAATACAAAGAAATGCTAATGAGCCAATCATCGAATATGCACAGTCGTCGGTATCACAAACCACCTTGTCCAATTTTTCTGCGCAACCTTGTTTTGACATCAAAATTTCAAACTTGTCTTGTTTATTTTACCCGTGAAGTACTCGTCTCATATCAGGTATCAAAATAGAGAGGGAAAATTGAATTATACGATTATGTAAATGAAACATAATTTATTTGCTTTTGAATCAAAAAGACATGGGAATCCCAGATTTCATTTTTCTGGGATGGACTGTACTACAAATCTTAGTGTCATCAGTCGCTAGTTGCACAATACAATAACCAATGTAGGCCTAATTGGCATGACGCATTAAGGCTCCAGGAGAATAAATTTGTAAGACCACTTCGAAAGCATTTTAACACATTTTGATCTAAGCATGAGAAATAAACACGAGCTATTGAGGATACAAAATGTTATTTTTCAAAACCATTTTTCGTCGTCAAGCATTTTTAACAACTTTTCCACAACAACTTATTCTATATTTATTCAGAGTCAGCTTCAGCACATTACATGCTCTGTAGTGTCTCAAAACAAAACCCTCTTTACGGGCCAGTGAAAATATATCAACAGCCTTTCTTGAGTGCCAAAGGTCAATGATCAATATCAAATATTTATGAATGGCATTGTTTTATTTAGTTAATATCTATATACTCAAGCAATGAGCCCAAGCAACATAACATGCATATCACATGATGCAAACATGGAGTAGAGATTCCAAGGTGCATAGTGTGTATCAACCTTTGGAATTGGATAAGAGCAAAGACACAACACATTAATATCAAATGGCAGTTTTAAGAATGCAAATATGGATATTTTCAATGACATGGCATAAAAATCAAGCTCCATGTACATGTTCAGTTAGACATGAAATTCGTAATAGTCTTATAATTTCAAAACCCTCGGCACCTTTTGTGTTCTCTATTTATTGAATATTTCTCGAACTATCCTTCTTTGTCTACGTTTATAGCATTCGCTGATTTCTGCTCATTTCAGTATCTACTCTTGTCATTTTATGTATTCTAATATATTATGAGTGTTGATATAGATCTGCATATGCAGCTGCATCTGGAATACAGTCTTGAAATGAACTACTGAATCAAATCAACATCTTCCACTAAAAAAAGTCACAATTGCTCTCGCATAAAATACACTCTACACGCTTTCCTTTACATTTTTTCAGGAGCAGGATAATTCATGCATCCTTCGCAAATTGGATAACTGGGATACGTAAATTAGATTTGATTAAATTACTATGAATATCCCTGGTGCCTTTATTTTCTAAATTTTGTTCAATTTGCACAGGGGATTACACACGGGCATGGTTCTGCCTGGTGCCTGATGATCCGAGCTGTTCGGTTTAATTGATACAGCCCACTATATCACCGAGAGAAATGTGTTTCCAGCTTTGAGTGCTTGAGTGTCACAAGACGGATTGTACTATCAGCTTGCGTGGCTTGCATATAAATCATATTTTGCTGCTACATCGTGAATTATGATTTACGTTATTTCACCTCTTGAAGTGCAAGACTTCAAACAAAGATATAAATTTTTAAAAATACAAGTCATGATCAAATTTCTTGTATCATCAGTTGGTGGGGGGGTGGGGGTGGGGTGGGGCTGCTGCCCCTTAAAAGTTTTCACAACATTGGTACTTTTTGTTGTTTTCAGCAACATATCTGTCATCAAATTTCTGGTCAACATGATCTTTACCTCGGGCCGGCCCGGGGCCTACCTCGGGTCGGAAAGAAATCAGATGTAAACATCCCAAACCTACCTCTGGCCACCTTTTAGCAAACCTACCCGAGACTGCCTCTGGATGTGGTCTCGGGTAGGTTCGGTCCGGCCCCGGTCCACCGATTCGTAGATGTAAACGCACACAAGCTTTCAAACCTATCTCGGTCCGTTCGCCAGCTGTCAAATTACGTCATATCGCGCGCTATCCCCTCCCCAGCCCCATCGTTCTTTGAATGCTTTGCAGCATGCGACATGTGAATTGTGAAGTCTTTGATTTGAGTGAAAAGGAAGCATTGTAAACATATCCTTTTTAAGTCAAACATATCTTCAACGACAGCTGGGATCATCAGCATTCTTCTAGAATCTCTGGTAAAGGTAAAGAGTTGTTTTGACTCTCTCTGGATATGATCGGCAATAACTTCAATTAGCACGCGCAAATTATTCAGAGCCCAGATCGAGAGTGCCCTTTGGTGTCAGCACTCGGATACCGCTCGAAACCGTACCGATAGGGGAGGGAATGAATGCTGTGTAAACAGACCACATTTCGGACTTGGTCCGTTCGCGAAGCTAATCCACCAATGATCCAGTCAAGGTTGCAAGTGGACTCGGTCGGGTCTCGGGTAGGAAACTTTCAGATGTAACAGGGGTCATACATTTAAATCTACCACAAAAGTAATATGAAAATCATCTCTTTGTTGTCAAGCTCAATTTTAATATAAATCATTCAATGTTTATTTCAAAACTGAGCTAAAATTTATAAGAAAAAAATCAATGGAGATGATGGAGTCTCTCAAGATCACTAAATAGTCTGAGGTATCTTTTTCAATAGGATAATATCTGCACAAGACATTTGTTTTCAAGATCAAATGTTTTAAAAGCTGAGATGTTGATATGGAGAAATCGTTTACAGAGAATTGCAAACCTATACATGTTGTGTTCATTTTAGTAAAAGAGCTGCCTCTATTTTTTAGGACACTAAAAAGGCGCAAGGGCGATTTTTACAGTTGGTGTCACAGAATTCAATGTAATAGCCCCAAGTCTTCTCGTATTGCCACACTGATCCTCATTTCTGTGACTCAAACACGTTCTACCATGGCCCCTTGTGGTCATGCCATGGTGTAAACTAGCATCAGTTTTGATTAGATAATATATCAAGGACTAGAATTACAATTGCAGATTCTGAAACCAGTATTAAGAAAGTTTCAAATGCGCATTAATATACCTCTCTGATCAAGGAGAAATCTTACTTCGTTCCTCCATGCTGTTATAGCTTTGAAAAGAAGGAAATCTAGTTTACACATTGAAATGATCAAAGTTTACGTGAAATTGAATATTCATTTGTATTTTTATTTAACTCTTCCCCTTTTGAATTTTAAAAACCAAATTTGTAATACACATATAAAGGCCTATGCGAAGGAGAGGAACGATTTTAAAGGACACGTCGAAGAAAAGAAATCAAATAACAACAGGCCTAATGGGTTGGCGGTAATAGTCAAATATAACTGGTCGCCATTAATATTCAACAAACAACAAGTTAGCCTATGATTCAGGTGCTTGAAAAAATGGTGTAGATTTTAGCATTGACCTACTAGTAGGTCCACTGATTTAAGAAAAGTTCTGAAATTTGAGATTGCCTCAAACTCTGCAGAAGGGCTCCCAGGGTTTGACCTAGAAAAAAATAAAGGGTCAACTCAGGTCAAAGGTTGAAGGTATGTAAGCCCTGATGGCAAGAGGAATCCAACAATCTCCACCTAGCATATGATTTCCCTAGTGGTCAGGTGTACTATCTATGACCCCGTTCTCACTACTTTCCTAAAACTAGTTTACTGGAAACTAGTTCAGTGGAAACTATTTAACGTGTAATGAGAACGGTCAAAGCAATCCTGGAATCGATCTTCCTAACCGGTTCATAAAACCACCTCGCAATGTAGTTTTCAAGATCGCTTTGCCTCTTTAAACTGGTTTTGGCATGAGGACACAACTGTTCTTCGGGAAGTGATCTTACACATTTTGAGTGCCCTACTCTACACACTGTGTGTAGAATGCCTACGATGCGGTTTTGAATTTCACGTGAAATGTGTCTCCCTACTGAGAGCGTTCCAATAGAAACCAGATCGCTTTGCGTGAAGCGATTTAAAAAAGCACTTTCGTGTGATCAAATGGGAACGCTAGCAAAGCGCTCTTCCAAACTGGTTTCCTGAACCGGTTTCCAGTAAACTAGTTTTAGAAAACGTAATGAGAACGGAATCCTTGATTCACTGCAGCAAGGACTTATAAAATGAATTAACTGAATTTAGTATTAAAGCTTGAGTATAGTTTTGGTAAATTCACCAAAATGCACCTATCACTATTCCAATTCATTGCTAGCTAATATGAATGAATATGCACTATAACAGTTATGATGTGGAGGATATGAAATGAAAATGTGTTTTACAGGATAAATTTTGCGATTTTACATGGAAATTTAACTTGATCGGGTCACCCGATCAAATTAAAATATCTATGTGTTTTTTGTCTTTTCAATTAAATCCTATTCCAAATCATGGAATGGGCTGAAACTTTCAAGATATGTTCTTTGTCTGTAACTTTTGGATATCTAATCACTAAATTTATAAGATAAGTGCTTGAATACCCATTTTTTAAATTTAAAACAAGCATCGCCAAGAGAGGGCACTATATATCCAAGATTTGAATATTTGAAATTTTCTCAGAGAAGTGCAGTTAGAAAAATATCTAACGGTCTCTACGCTTCAGTAAGACTGTCATATTTAGATGATATTCGATTATCAATCACATTATTAACCCTTTACCAAATCTATATACAGGCTTTAAAGGAGTCAGTAACATACTACTTATTAGGGATATTTCAATCAAATTATGAAATATTTCGATTTTCTCGTCATTGTCATGTGCAATGAAGTTTCATTCCTCCCTGAACACGTGGAATTCCATTATTTTAACATTTTGTGCTTCAGGCAAGGAGGTCCTAATCGTCAAATTCATAAAAATTGAAATATTGTATAATTCAAACAATAAAAAACAAAAGAAATAGTGAGTGAGTGACATCATCGACTCTCTCATTTGGATTTAACTGGCTCGTTCATATAACTATTTTGTTAAAAATAAGCGAAACTTTGAAATGTCATAACTTTCTTATTTTACATTCGATTTTGATGAAATTTTCAGCATTGTGCTTGTCTGATTTTTCTCTATTGATTCAAATCAACATTTTTCTGAGGTGGACTTGACCTTTAAGAACATATTTGGGATATGGCATGATACGGGATAAATCTCTTCTACAGGCCTATATCACTCAGGGGGCTGTGCTATATTGGGGGGTATGCCCCACCCCTATGACTTTCCATGGAATTAAAAAGAGAATAAAAAAAGAAGGGGGGATAGGAGAAAAACATCGAAGAGTGTGGTCGCGTATGTTTAAAATTACCCCTTAGAATAAATTGAGGGAGAAAAAAAACAGTTCATCTTGCCACCCCCCCCCCTTCATGTAAAGATAATTATTGAAGCCCCTGCAACATGCTCACTTACAGAAGCTAGTTCTAGAAGTTAGATCAAATGTGCATTAATAGTACTTATTAGACCGAGAATGCAGAGGGAAGTGGGTCCATGCACACCTGAACGCTCTGACGTTGATCGATGTCAAGTCCTATTACATGAAAACAGATGGCCCGTGTACAATAAAATGATGCAGATGCTGACTAGCTGCTCCAGAAGCCATATTGTTCTGGAAGTTTTATAGCAGTTTGCAAGAAGGTTGATGCTTGCCGGATGGAGAAAGGTTAGATAGTGATTGATGTTTGAACAAAGGGGAGGTAATAAGCTGTTGAAAATAAATGAAGGAACTTCCAGGAGCTACTCTCTCCAAAGCTAAACTTTGCTGCTGAAGAACTAGAAAGCCCAATTAGTGTGGTGAAGCGCAAGATGACAATTCTGCACAGCTTACAATGACAACATTAATTTAGATATCAACCACAAGAAACACCAACACATAGGCCCTGTTAAGTTAACTAAAACTTGCATCTTAAAAAACATAGGATTTGTAAATGTTTGATAAGCTTTCTCAAATGGCTTCACCAATTTTAATATATGATATAGCCTGTACCTGATACAAATTGAGATTAGGGTTATTTTAATTTCAATGCTTTTGATTGTAAAATGGTGTCTTTTCATGTTCCCTACCTAACTGCAAAAACAGGTATGACCTTGGAATCTGGGCTGGCCAAAGACATGTACCCTTTCAAATAGATGGGCCACATTTCATAAAAAAGTTGCTTGCTGGAATATCTGCTTTCCTTGGAAGAGCCAATCAAACCAGAATTTTCGCTGTTGTAGTGGTAATTGACATTCCAGAAAGTCTTGCTATATAGAAACATTTTTTGAAATGGGGCCCTCGGCCCCCGTTGCATAAAAATAAATATTATGGTAATTTTGCCTTCCAATGGTAACATGACCCAACAGCCAATCAAAATCAAGGATTTCATTAATGATATCATTGGATGGCATAGTTACTGTAATAGTAACTTTTATGCAATGTGGCCCTGGTGTTTGATCGGCCCTGAACCATCTCTTAGTTGGCCCACCAAAAATGCTTCACATCAAACTATTGTTTGGCGAAACGCTATGGGGAAAGGCAGTTTGATAAACTTCAACACAGAGCCAAAACCATTGATAGAGCTCTATTCACATAATTTTATTTCCTGAAACACAAAACCAAACCAACACCTAAATCATGCCCCTCAATTTTATTGATGCATTAGACATACACAGCTTCCAAAATATAAACACGACAGGACAGAGCCGTTGCCGGTCTCTTCTTGCAAGATAGCTGAGCCCAGGACAAATTGGAAATGATCTGGAAATGTTTAGAGATGGATTTCAGCTCTCCCCTGCAATGTAGATCTGATGAACACACCCATTAATTCATCAGGGGACGATATGGTTTTTCTGGCTTTTCGTAAAGATGAATGAGCAAACATATTGTACAAGGAACATGATCTGCTATAGCAGTAGGAGAAGTTTAGGAGTATTTCCTTGATGAATAAGGAAGATGAATTCAATGTGACAACCGCCAGCGGTATTGTTTATTCTTATGATTTATTAATGCATGATGTATGTGTGGCACATGGACAAATATTTATAGAGATATCCTCTAGCTCTTTTGAACATCTGAGGCCATTATTGGGGTAGAAGTAGGCGGTTTCAAACCGAGCACAAGAATCCCCGTTAAATTACGAGAACTTTTTAAGGCTAAAAAATACCCGTTAATTATTCCTGCATTCACACCGCCCCGAAACACATCCTTCGGGATAAGTTCCCGAAGTTACGAGCATGCGCAGTATGGTCTGATAAGCAGGCAAGGCGCGAGATTCAAAATCACTAGCCCAGCAGCCACCCACGCCACCGCGCCCAACGACACGCTGGGCTAAAAGTTCCCGTAATTTGCTTTCACATCGCCAAAATACCTGCGACCTTGGAAAAATCCCCACGAAAGTTCTCGTAATTTCGCCAAGTACCCACTATTTAGCGGGTATTTTCTTTCGGGGAAATTACGCGTAGTTTGCTTTCACATTACCAAAATACCTGGTATTTTCTTATCGGGGTAAATTTCCCGATCAGAGAATACCTGGAACTGGCGAACTTCGAGGCGGTCTGAAACTACCTAATTTTCATTGTTTTCTGTTCTTTCCGAGGAGAGTAAACTTTACATCCACCCACCCGGTTTGTTTCCTATTCGTCTTGTGTCAATTCGTCCAATTGCCAACTCGTCTACTATCATTTGGTCTACCATCAGTTCATCCACTTTCCACATGGTCTAATTTTCTTTTTGTCCTCTCATCATTTTGTCTAATAACCAGGGGGGGCATTTGTCGGACGTTTTATCCGACAAGTCCCAGTTTATCCGACAGTTACCATAGGAACAGTGCCTCTAAGCCAATCAAAATCATGGAAAGATGTAGATCTGACAACTTGTCGGAAGAAAATATTGATGAGAAGCTCCCCAGGTGAAACAAAATCGTCATAGATGAACTGGTGATGAGATGGAGTGGTTATTGGACCAAATGGCTGTTAGACAAAATCTTGGATGAAATGGCATGAAACTAAATGAAGGTTGACCTTGAGATGAGTGGACGAGTTGGCAATAGACGAATCGGTAGTTTACCCCCACCTCACCCCACATACACATATGACTTTCCTACACTAGTAATAGGCCCTATCGCTAGGCCTACTGTGGTTGTTTTGTTCTTCCTTTGTTTTTTTGTCTGTTTCATTTCGTTGAAGATAGTACCAGTACAAAGGATGTAGCAGCCACTGAAATTTTATCCCCAACATCAAAGCCTATGCAATGGATGTGAGGAGGGCTGAAACTTGCTTGCATTAGATGTCACAAATCATAACTTTGTCATTAAATACTACCTGGAATTAGTATGATGGCATCAGCATCATTACAGAGACTTTTTTTAAGAACCTGGGGATTTCAACACTCAGACTATGTACGTATTTGTCAAGCAAATCTCTCCATACATCTTGCCTGAGCTTTTCTGCTCAAGACCCTGATCTGTCAGCTTGCCTCGTCCTTTCCCATCCTTTCCAATTACTCCTGCAGCCACGCACAAATTGCCTCTATCAATCAGAAACAGTTACGCAGCATATTCTCATGGTCTGCATGCATGCTCTATTTAACCCATGTACCTATCGCAGTTACAATCCCAAAAGAGATGTTATGTCATTTGGGTGCATTCATTCACACCATACAAAATGTTAAAGGGCAATTCAAATAATATGGTGGCAACATTATTCAGAAACACTTACACTGCATTTAAACAAATATAAATGGGCCTAATCTGTAGATTTCAGAAGCTGAATTTTCAAATTGTGATAGTGCTCACATGAACCGGAAGGGGAAAACTCACGGGAGATTTGACCCCCCCAAAAAAAAAAATTCCAATCGTGATTAGACTTGTCAAATCCAAATGCTTTTTCCTATCCGTAAATAGTCAACTTGGATGAATATCCTCTGAGGAAATATTAAGATGAATCTAAACTCGATATGAATGACAAAAAGATTCTCATGCACTTTACATAATTACTATTTATTTAATTTGATCTTCAATTATTCTGCAGCTGTAAATTGGCCTATCAATCAGTAATGTGCAATCAACATAACTGCAGGCACGTTATCAGGGAGGAAAGCATCCTATTATCTAGGCAGCGGCCGCAGTTGTATCTTTTATGTCATGCTATAAAATGTATAAAGCGACATGTCTGATAGGGCAAGACTACAAGTCAATGGGTGTGAAGTACTCACCCACAAATCCCTAATTTAAGTCAATTTTTTTTTACTAAGATGGCATGTCTGAATGAAAATCAAACACAAACCCACCTTAATATTACTCGAAAAAGTTCCCTGAGCTACAAAGGATTCTTTGCTTCAAACTTTCAGTTCTCCTGATTTGTTCATTAGAGCTGTAAAAATCCATGTGACTTCTGAGAAATCCCTGCAAAAGTTTTCATAATTTTGGAAATTACCTCCGAACCTGACAGTATTTCCAGGAAATTTACCAAATAATTTGCTCTCACATTGTGTTAGAATTTCTCATCAGAGCAGTTTCTTCTTTTTTTTTATCCCTCAATCGCTTTCTAGTTATCTTCATCCAAAAGGGATTCCAACTTGGGAAACCCACAAATTGCCCCCCTCGATCAAAGCTGCATACATATTATGCATTCACATTGAAAACTTCTTTGAAATCATCATGCCCTAAAAAGATGATGAAGTACCTTATGAAATAATGAAAGAAAGCCACTTACTAAGAGGTTTCTTCCTGCTAAAATACCGTTCAGCAATAATATATCAGTGTGATGTGAATAATAAATTTGTTAAAAGGGCAATTAGGTTTTTCAATCATGTTAGGCTCTGGCTCTCTGGCTGCAAATAACCCCCATCAATCACAAAATACCCCTCCTACTACCAGATTAGTTAGATTTGAATTGCTATTTCTACCACAGAGTACATACATATTAAAGATAAAAGCATTTCATGATTTTAGCGTCACCTCAATGCAAATCATTCAATGTGGATAAAAACGTTTTATAATCATGAATGAAAATAATAAGAGTTATAAACTCAGAGATGCTAACTGATAGCTCAAAAAAATCCTGAAAACCAGGCCGGGGTCCAGACCAGGGGCCCGCCCAGGGCCCCTGGCGGGGTCAAGCCCCCTGAAGCTGGAACATTTTCTTATTCTTTAGAGGGCTGAAATCATTAATCTACAGTAGTACATAACAAATAATTAATGACATAATAAACTTCATATCATAGGCAAGAAAGGTGCTCAAAAAAAAAATCATGTAACCCGTACTCATTACGGTACGGGTTAACCTGCTGCGGGTTAATATGCTGCGGCCAATGGGTGCGACTCGGGACGGGTGTATGTAGCAGCTGGGGTGCCCTTTTTCACTCACTGTACTCATCAACAAGACAATCCTATACTATTGAAAATCCATAAATCACAATTTCTATCAAAATGATGGATAGTTCACACATATGAATTGATGAATACGCACCAGAGAACACATATTTCATGGTAGCAAATAGGTTTTCAGCTGAAATCCCGCAGCAGACAACCAATCACTCACGCAGCAGCAGGCAATTGCAGCCACACCGGGCCGTGCTTCGAGCGGTTCTACCGGGCGATCGCCCGACTGGGATAGCGCTGACACCCGTATCCCTGCAGGGTATAGGGCGGCGTTTGCAACTGCTACAATGTATTGCTCGCGCGTACCGTGCAAGTACTAGTACCAGCTAAACTTCATGCTGCGCACAACGCTAATAATTTTCCGTCTGCGCAAATTGGCCATCCAAAATTGAAATTGCGCTCTCCGTAGCGAACTCCGTGACAAGATTTGGAGGGGAAATTTTTACGGATTTCACTTTGACAATCGATTTTTTTTCCCGGAATATTTTTCAGCAAAGGAAAAAATCCGGAATTCCGGAAAAATCCGGAAAATTAGCAACTCTGTAAACTATTTGACTTTTTTAAGTCAGCCAAACCTTTTCTTAATGTAGTTGGAAGGTAGTGCCTAACTGCCCCCAAAAAAGACAAGGGGAAAAATAGAGGAAAACCAGAGTGAAAGACAGAAATACAGCTCTATGCTCAAGTTTTTCAATCATACAAAAGGAAACAGTCAATTAAAATCCACGAAACAGCAACATCTTCTTTCAGATTTTATTTTTATTTTATTCTCATTTCCAACAAAACAGCACAAAATCCATAAATTTCTTTTCCATTTATACATCGCAGAAGTTTCAGTGCTTCACATACTACATGTACTCTTTTATTTCGACCTGTCAGGGAAAAGTCATTTTTTATTCCACTTAAATTGAATAATGGCATAAAAATATGATGGGTCAACCCAGTTGCATACCAAAATATTCATCTTGCATACTGATCCCCCCTACTGATTTCATTTGTAAACTGCCTTTTTTAACTCTTCTCCTCTGTAGATCTATCTATCTACCTATCTATCTATCTATCTATTATCTATCTATCTATCTGTCTATCTATCTATTATCTATCTATCTATCTGTCTAGTTAGTATCTATCTATCTATCTAGTATCTATCTATCTACTAGTATCTATCTATATATCTATCTGGCTGTCTGCCTGTCTGTCTGTTTGTCTGTCTGTCTGTCGGTATGTCTGTCTGTCTCTGTCTGTCTCTCTCTCCCTCTGCCTCTCCATCCTTCTCACTGTTATGTCTCACTCTCTTTTATTTATTCATTATCTATTCGTATAGTCACATGTAATGCCCTTTTTACACAGGATTTTCTTAACCCCGGACTATCGCTAACCCCGTACTATCCTTAACCCCGTACTATTTTTTTTCCTTTTCACACATGCCAAATTGTTATTGCTAACCCCGGATAAGGAATGCTTGCTTTTTACACACAAAACTCGCTAACCCCGGACTAGTGGTTTTTGTCGATCATTCGTAGTACAAGTGCTTCACTCGCAATTTCCTTAACCCTGTACTATTTAAGCTTAGCCCACTTTCGTTTTACACATGCGATCTTAACCCCGTACTATTGCTCTTAGCACCGCAATTGGTGGGATAACCCTGCTTTTTTGCAGGGCCAAATAATCCCGTACTATAGGTGGGGTTAGCCCACTTTGCAAAAACGCTGTGTAAAACGTAAGTGGGCTAAGCTTAACCCCGTACTATAGGTGGGGCTAAATTGCCATTTAGCCCCACCAATAGTACGGGGTTAAGGAAATTTTAGCCTGTCTAAAAAGGGTATAAGAGTAGCTTGTTCATCAATTAATAATCCTCTTTGACTCTTTCATGAGACCCTGAATAAATGTATATTTTCATCACACCACAATATGTCTCACCCATCTTACTTTACAAACCCTATCTCAGTGCAAGTCCACCCCCAACAAAAAGTTTGAATGACCATGAAAAAGCAAACAAACATAAAGATGAAAATTTCACAGAAAACTAAATTCATGAAATAATTAAGTAAGATTATTTTATCATCTTTAGCTTTTGCTTGATTTCACATGTTTTATGCACATCCTGGTTGGTATACAAACCGGGGAATAAATGATGTCATTTACTCACTATTTAATCACTATTTAATCACTGATGGTAGTAGTGGCTACAGCCCCACCTGATTGGTCAATTGTGGTCATTAGTCACTAAAATGTGAAATGAAACTATGAAACTAGTCTGCAGGCACAGACCCTGACTGAAACTTTGATCCACAGGTGGGTCTTCACACAAAGACTAACACCTTTAAAACTTGTTGTTGAGCGAGAGGGCCTCTAGTACACAAGTCATTATAGACTGCACATTCAGACCCCTTTTAAACTCGAGTGAAGGGTCTGCACAGTAGACTAACTGTCAACAGGGTCTAACCTTCATCCTGCTCCTACCACGCAAGACCTGCCAACCTCTGGGAATGAAAAAGTGTATTCTGTGATTAAAAAAATGTATTTTTCCCAAAAAAAGTGTATTTCATAATAAACATGCGTGGCGCAATCGCTCATCGCGGTGCTCAAGCTGCATGCAAGCTAAAATGCGCACTGCTCTTGCAGATGAAAAAAAAAACATTTAAACATGTGTACTGTATATCTCACCCTGGTTTTAACAAAATGATTGAAAAAAAACAAGTTACCTGAAATTACATTGATCTATTAACCATATTTGTGTAAGTTTCATGACATAGAGACATATAGAGATGATTTTTTCTCAAAAAATTATGATTTACAAAAACATATTTCTTAAAGAAAAAACGTACTGCCGTATTTTGGTTGCAAAAACGTACTAAATACGCCAAAAATGTACTGACTGGCAGGTCTGCCACACTCCTCTATGCCTCCGTGTCCCTCATCCATCTTCCCTTCATCTCCATCTCCCATTATCCCTTCTTTTCTTCCCCTCCTCAATTCCAAATGCACATCACAAACAAGTGATTTATACCCTGAGCAGGATAAACATTCCCTTGGGATCCCTAGCTTTGCTAATGAAGACAATTAGGCGTCAGCGACTCCTCGTATAAACCTTAAGTGTGGCACCATTTGGGTCTTTCGACTCTCTCACTTCCATGGAACCTTATTCCCAATAAATTCCATGTTTTTATTATTGTGGGAATGAACAGCTTCAGCACGACCAACTTTAAGGAACAGCAAAATTGCTTTCCATAACATCAACCCTCTAAAGCACTCTCAAAACCTTAAGCTAGTATGGGTAACCCCCATCCCCCCCCAAAAAAAAAAGAGAGAGGAAATGTCAGTCTTCCTATTCAGTATTCACTAGATTTATGAATATCTGTGCCCTAAACTGTTATGATGTTAAATAGATACTCAATAAAAAATTTTATGATTGCATAATTTTACGTCAATTTTATTATTAGGTGCCCAATAAAAACAACACCTGCATATCTTTATCTGTATTCGAAACCCCTTTATCAGACATGCAATGGGCTGAAAATTTCAGGGTATAATCTTTATCCACACCTTTCTGTAAATAAGTCCTCACAGGGCTATTTTAAATGAAAATACCAAGAGAGAATGCAAGATACAAAGTCTAAATTCAAACAGCTGAAACAATACCAAATTTTAATCATAATGTTGAATACCCATTCAATGGCCATTTCATTGCTGAAGATTCTACTCTCCAAATGATATCATATTATTGACCCTTTTAATAAAAGCTTTTAATAGATGGGCTTTAAAGGACAAGTCCACCCCAACAAAAACTTGATTTGAATAAAAAGAGAAAAATTCAACAAGCATGACACTGAAAATTTCATCAAAATCGGATGTAAAATAAGAAAGTTATGGCATTTTAAAGTTTTGCTTCATTTCACAAAACAATTATATGCACTTCTCGGTCGGTATGCAAATGAGGAACTGATGACATCACTCACTCACTATTTCTTATGTATTTTATTATAAGAAATATGAAATATCTTTATTTTCTCGCCATTGTCATGTAAAGTGAAGTTTCAATCCTCCCTAAACACGTGGAATTCCATTATTTTAACATTTTGTTTTGAGTGAGTGACATCATCGACTCTCTCATTTGGATGTAACTGGCTTGTTCATATAACTATTTTGTTGAAAATAAGCGAAACTTTGAAATGTCATAACTTTCTTATTTTACATCCGATTTTGATGAATTTTTCAGCATTGTGCTTGTCTGATTTTTCTCTATTGATTCAAATCAACATTTTTCTGAGGTGGACTTGACCTTTAAGCACCAAAGCAAGTCACTATTTAGAAGATGATGAAATTATTTGTTGCGTGCTCGAAATAAAATGGAAATCGTCTAAAAATATCAACATTTCACACATGGTGGAGTCATAATAAAATTGGCCCAAGTTTCCTCTTTTTTTTTTTAAATCAGGAAGCCCCTGGAAGTTGAATCACAAAAGGTGCTTTCACACATGCATGGTCACAAATATTTCATATATTTATACTATGGAAAAAAACGATTGCATATCCCTGAAAGAACAAATTTGCAAATTATATACTTCTTTAAATAAAATTATGGGATCTTTTTTTGCTGGGATTTCCCCAAGGTCATGGGAAGACTTGAAAGGTGACAGAAAATTACAGGATCTGGTTCACAATGCATAAAAGTCACTATTATGGTACAGGCAAAAAATCAAGTTTGTCATATATTTGATAGCTCCTTTTCAAAACATTGGATAAGCTTTAAACATTGCAATGAATGAGTATTTTCCAGGGCTTCTTTTTTTTGGGGGGGGGTTCAGGGCAGAGCCCCTATACCACTTTTTCCGTTATGGCAACTGCCATGGCAACAATGCTCCACAGCCAATCAAAATGATGGGTTTCATGAAAGATACCATTTAACCCCATACATGTATGCTCCTATTACAAGTACATACATGTATTTCTTGTGGTTCACGCAAGTTTGAGTGCAGAAAATAATCATTGGCTAAATTCTGACGCATTATAAACAAATTCTCACAATTAACTACATTTTTTTGTGAGAAGGCAGGTGTGAAGGAACCCCAAAAGAGTGACTCACATCAAAATAAATCAATTCTATTATACCAGGATTGATTGTTGATAATATATCAAACTACTTCTAACATAATAAACATTCTACTGGATTTCTTTTTTTCTTTCCCCCACTAAGTCCCAATTTATCCAATTTAATTGGATAAGCACATTCCAATTGCCCTGATCATAGGATTCCACTCGCAATCTATCTTAATTACCATAATTGCGGGTCTGTGATACAATAATTTGTATAGACCTACATAATTATTCTAGCAACAAAAACACTGCCAGAGAGCAGCAAGATATTCACACAAACATGCTAAAACTTCAAAATAAACAAGATTGAAAAGCAGAGATGACACTTTAGGGTTTATTTTATTGTCTATGCATTTTAATGTTTTGTCTTTTTAGCTCAGTATTGAAGGAATCAACAAAAAGAAAAAAAAATTCGAGGACTAGAGAAGCCAAGGCCTACATACCCCTAATAGCCCTTCTAAATCACATGCTAGGGCCATTTAGAATTTCAGAGGATATTATTTGAGACATTCGAGAGCCATTGAGACCCCTAATGGCCAGCTTTTCAGGAGAAGACTTTCATTTAAAAACCGGCCTACTGCCGTACTCAAGTCCCCTTGCACAAGCAATTCCAAAGGCTCATTAGTTTGTAGATGATCTTCATTACTCAAATGTCTAAAGCCCTTGGGACTGCCATCATTTGTCTTACTCATCCATCCGTAACCAGGGTCCCGTAACACAAAGGTTAGCGATTAATCATACGCTGGATTTTACAATTAATTGTACATTGTAGTCAATGCGATCAATCGTAGAAAAATGTTCTCCGTTGATTGCTAGGCTTCATGATATGGGACCCAGATACCTGTAAATGACTGCAGAAGATGCAGGCAAAGATAAATGTAGGCATTATAAAGCACTCTTCTATAGAGAGGTAGAGGTGTTGTGCCTCAGAGGATAAGCGTCCTGACTTTGTACCACAAGGTACGGGGTTCGATCCCACAGCAGCACTCGTGTCCTTTGGCATTTATCAATATTTGCCACTCTCTACCCAGGTGTACTAAATGGGTACCCGGTAGGAAGTAATTCCTTGAATGCTTGAGCATCCTATCAGGATAGCCATGCCAAAGCCAGGGTAATAGTCTGCAGCACTAGAAACACTGTATTATTATAAGCAGTTTAAGCACTACATAAATGTTTTATTATCATTATTAAGAGCTGAGATTCCTGAGAAGACACACAGGCCTTCCAAGGGCAGATTAAAAGGTTACAAGCGTCTTGAAAAAGGTGAAAACTTTCGAGAATTTTATTTCATATTCATAGTAAGAACACGAATTCAATTTAAATCTTAAAAGATTGAATTTCAAATAATTGTAGATTTGAAAATGAATCTTAGGATTTACATCTAAATCCAGAGTTTGATTCATCCACACCCAACCCCAGCACTGCTGCATAAAATAACAAAGATAACTTTGCCATCCAATTCTATCTTCCAAGATATCCTTGAGTTTCATTGGCTGTTAGGTACCGTTACCATGGTAGCTCCCACATGATGACATAGACACTATTATACTAGGGGTTCTGGAATTATTTTAAATCTGTTATTTTAGAGTGGGGCTTTAAATCTTCAAGCAGATGGCAAAATCTTCATAGGAATCTTTTGACTTGCTAACTTCCCTTGAACCAGATCTCCTGGGCCAATGCTCTTGTTGAGGAAGTCATTCAGGGGATACTCTCGCAACGGAAGTTTACTGTGTCAATGATTGTCTTTGCTTCAAGGGGTTAAACTTGAAACCTATTTTCGGGCACCAAACACCACTTATTAAGATATTGTTTGCATTCTTAGCAACATTTGATAGCATGAAATTGAAACCTGTGCTATGGTAGACAAAAAAGAAAAAAAAAACATACTTTTCACTGCTTATGCCTACATAAATCTTTTGGAAACAGAGGAATTTATTTGAATATACAAAAAGTTCTTTATCATCCTGTTGTTAGGCCTATACATGTATATTTAAAGGTCCTATGAAATACAGCAAAAATGCTGATTTGTTAGCTTAGTGGTTACTAATTACGATTCCATCAAAATCTTACCAGAAAAACATCCTACATCAGGTTCAAAGGCAGTTTTATATTGAAAATTGAGCCAAATTTACCCAGCCCACAAAAAATTCAGTCCGATTTGTTTTTTTTTATATCACGTGACAATTATGACGTCAGGGAAAGAAGCTAATGGGTGTTGCTGACGCTTGTAGGGTGAAGTGCCTATTGTGGTTGCACGTGTGGATTCAAAGTAAATAAATTGAATTGCTGGAATAATATTCAGAACCTGAATATTCAAAGTCTGAAGAATCAGACGCAGCTAAAGACGATGCTGCAGCCATGATAAAAACCTCATAAAAATCCTTTTAAAAACCTGTTAAGGATGAGCTCAGTCGAAACAGCAACTACACGAGGAACGTGTACAATAACTATAGGGGCACGGCTGCACAGCTGGGAAAGCCTTCCGTATCTGTTTCTGTTTGTGGTAACTCCCATAGGAAATTGGCAGGACAGCATTGTTTGCTGATAAGCGCCAAGCTGGTATACAACCAATTACCCTGGAAACATGTTACGTCTAGGTTTATCAGTCAAAGTAGCTGACATAATAGATGACAGATATCACTCTTGGGCCTTTTTATCAAAGTGGACACAATGGCAGAGTTGGGATTCGAACTCACAACCTCGCGATTACGAGTCCAATGCTCTAACCACTGGACCACAAGACTCCTTTAAGGACGTCACAATGATTGACAGGTCGATCGGTCGGCTCTTTCGAAAATTTTAGTGGGCGTTCCTGTTGAAGTTCATTTCCATGGAATAACTCAACACCAGTTCGTCTTACACAGGAACCGATGGCAAATTCGTATTTTTCGTGAAAAAATACCTAATAATGGATATGTATCTAGAATTAGATGGAATCGGTGTCATAGGACCATTAATGGATATTTCAATATGTTTTTTAGGCTCTTCAGACTACAGCTTCTAATATAACTCTGGAGTTTCCTGAATCTTATTTTATGAGACTGTCTTTCTTAACCGCACACTATTTGCTTACTGATGCCTCAACTCAGGACCATCACCCAGCTCGTGAATATTGATGATTTTGCAACGCAGCATGCGTTTAACATCTATAGATTTTCAACTTCTGTTACTGGCTAGTGCTTAAGCTAATTAGCCTGGTTTGGTTTCAAACTACGTCCTATACAGCTCTTATTACCACAATTACCTGGCTACCTAGTAATGCTACAGAAATATTTCCCCTACGGTGAGTAAAAAAACAGCCGTTTTATTCATTTATATTCAAACCAACTATAGAGCTGGTAAAAAAAATATTAGAACGGCTGTTTTCAAATTACCGTACAGCCGCCTTAGGAAAAATGTGACTGCACCATTAGCCAGGTAACCCTGTTTTTCAGTAGGGCAGTACAGCTGCCTTAGGAGATGTAACTGCACCATTAGCCAAGTAACCCTGCTTTTCAGTAGGGCAGTACAGCTGCCTTAGGAGAAATGTGACTGCGTCATTAGCCAGGTAACCCTGCTTTTCAGTAGGGCCGTACAGCCGCCTTAGGAGAAATGTGACTGCGCCATTAGCCAGGTAACCCTGCTTTTCAGTAGGGCCAGATAGAACCATGCTATATACATGTATGTACTTCTTTTGTGTTTAGTGACACAATATATTGACAATTAAAACAAAATAGATTTGATGTTATAGAGGATCATTATCCACTCACAGTAAACTATAATGGTGATCAAAATGAGCCTAGTTCACATCAATGACTTATTATCTGAACGTATGTGTACACAAAATTTCGTAATTCTTCCAATAAGAGTGTCTTTTATCAAAGTGTTTCCAAGAGGAATTAGGTTATTAGTTACATAACACCCTGTCTGATGTGATTTTAATGATCAATGATTTACTTTTTTCCCAAACTTTTATGGTCAGCTTTCCTTTCTCCTTCCCTAGGAGTTTTTTATCTTGCTGAGCAGAAGCAAAAATTATTTGTTCCCCCAAACTTAACAAAATATAAATAAGAATACAACGAGGCCCGTCTTTAATACAAAGAACTGTGATTGATCCAATCAACCACAACTATGGAAAGCCAGCAACATCGATATCTAAAATTCATGTTTGTTCAAATAAATATAGATATAACATATAATAATAATAATAGGCATTTATATAGCGCCATCTATCTAGAAATATTCTATTCCGAGGCGTGTTGTTATTATTATTATTACCCCGGCTTTAGCTCGAGCTGCCTCTCAGCGCTCATGCATTCAAGGAATTAATCCTAATAT
Source organism: Lytechinus variegatus (assembly GCF_018143015.1). NCBI lineage: Eukaryota > Metazoa > Echinodermata > Echinoidea > Temnopleuroida > Toxopneustidae > Lytechinus > Lytechinus variegatus. The sequence goes on from NC_054754.1 coordinate 20,306,757, forward strand.
ATTCATACGTTCATAGTTCTCTTAAATTCTTTTCGCTTCTCTTTGTTCACAAAGGACATTGTGTAAATTTCCTGTAGAAAAAAAATGGTAAAACTGAAACAGAAAAATGCCTGTATTAAGGGATCTCGCCAAAAGATAAATTGCAACAAAACTGAAAGTTCAACAGTTTTCATATATGCCTTGATCATCTTCCGTTGGCCATGATCATGATATAGGCCTAGTATTAAAGGGAAAGCTACACTATAATAGAAAACTGAGACAACACTCTAAAAAAATCTATTCGACATCGACTAGGTTTCAGTAAAGATAGATAAATTGAGTCTGTTTCTTACGACAATGAAATTTGAAATAAGACCAGAATTTATATCATTAAACCAGAATTTAGTAAAAAAAATAATAAATAATACAACACGGTCTATCAAGTACCCCTCTGCTTGTATACATGGTCCTAAGTATTTAATTTTCTTCATTCAGCAACAACAAATTATGAAGACTATAATTGGACCAAAGAAAATTTCTCCTCATCATTCAGATTACAGAAGTCTCCTGTATTGATTCATAATTTTCTAGATGTATTCACAACATATTTTGTGTCGCAAGTTTGTTACAGAAGGCTTTACAGAATATTGTTCATATTGCTCAAATCTACATGTATTTTTCTAATGCCAAAACTGGTAATTAATTTGAAAAAATAAGAAGTTTGTATTCCTTGTTACATTGCAATGTTTGCCCCCCCCCCCCCATTAAAGTCTGAAGGCACAGACCCTGATAGAAACTTTGATCAACAAGTCGCTCTTGGTATAAGACTAGTGTGAAATGAATACAATGAGGGAGACTTTAGGCTAGTCTGCTGTTCAGACCCTTCACTCAAGTTAAGGGTCTGAATGTGCAGCCTTCTCATGCCTTGTGGACTGAAGGCCCTCTCGCTTGAAACAGCAAGTTTTGTGTGTGCTAGTCTTTGCGTGCAGACATACTTGCTGATCAAAGTTTCAATTAGGGTCTGTACCTGCAGAACAACTTTAGGCTGCATCAAACCACTTTCCTTGAGTGGCGGGTAAACTACCACTCCCCCCCCCCCCTTAACCAGCTTTCACCAACAGAACCTAAAATGCATCAACAATAACATGATTAGTTATGTCAATTGGGGAGTTAAAGCATGCATGAAAAATTCAATCACACTCGGCCAGGCATATCAATATTTAGCATTCAGAATGACAGGTGATCGATTTTGAGTAAACATTCAATTTTTCCCACACGACCTTTACAATTTGCTTGACTCACTGGAACCATGTAGATTCTTTTCCTGAATAATGTCACCATGGCAACAATTCTTGCCAGACCTAAGCAATATTTAGATTAAACAATCCAAGAAATGATTAAATTTAATATTCAATAATACATTTTGAAAAGATGATGTTGGACAAGCATTCAATCATACTTCTCAGTATTTTCCTGGACATCAAAGTGTTGTGACCCAGTGGATTTGTCTTTGGAATTTGAAAAAAAGAGGGTTGTAGGTTCAAATCCCAGTATTTTCCTTTGACCTTTCTTGGAATGGTCAGGTCAAACTGCACTAACGAAAGCGGGAAATTTAACGTCGATCAAGATATGAACAGGTATAGTTTCACAGTGCACCGCTGATTGTGTTTACATGTATGTTCTGTGTTTTGTAATTGAGTTTCAATCATGATTCATATTGCTGTTTAAATAAGAAACTCCACATTGAACACACCCTCATTTGTAATTGTAAGACTAAAGAGTAAAATGAACTACATTGTACATATTGAACTATCAAGTTGAAAAATACCATCATCATACTATGTAGTTTACTGAGTATTTAAGTAATAGTTAAAAAATTATTATTGTTCATTTGATCTCCATCACCTCCCTTGAAAAAAATAAATCTATTTTCAAAATCATATCTTCCAATTTTACTTTATCCTATTTTTCATATATTTAAAGTGATTGTTTAACATTGGTTTGACTTTAAAAAAATCTGAGCTAGAAGGTCACACTTGTCACCTGTGTCTAGGATACGTTACAAAAATGAAGCCCAGAAAAAATTGCGATAGAAAATAATTATTTAGTACTTCAAAAATTGAAATATAAAGTGACCGGAAACACCATCTAAATTTCATCCCATACACTTATGTGTACTATTTAGGCGTCTATAAGACGCCTATTTACAAAATCGGGCTTTGCCTTGTAGTTTTAACTCTTCATTCTCAAAAATTGTTGTTTTCAGGGTTTCTTAGTTCTAATACATGCACTGGTACACATGTTTCATCTTGGTTTGAGAATTTTTTAAATCAGCTACTCACAAAGTTAAACAATACCTTTAATACATTTTGAACTGAATGGAGTTAAATCACTTCCTTTTATTAACACTCTAAGATGTGTATTGTATGACGAATTTTCTGCGTCACTTCTATTTTAAACCACCACTTTTTTTTATTTCTGGATTCAATTATAAACAGAATTACTCTAAATCTTTGTCACTTAAGAGGAAGGAGGTTTATATTATCTGATTTGGACGAGTATCAAACTTTAGATGACCACATTCTGTAAATTTCATCTTCCTAAAAGGTGCATATTTATGAGACATCAATCCTAAAGGAGGGCTAAAAGAAAAGGTCACTTTAAACTCAAGACATTTTTTCTTTCAGGTAATAAAGGGGTAGTCCGGGTTGAAAATAATAAATAAAAAAGAGTAAAATTCACTGAACAAAATGCTGAAAATTTCATCAAACTCTGAAGAAAAAAAATTTTTATTCAATTTTAAATTTTGTCAGTACTTTGTGAGGATATGACATCATCAGTATGCTCATTTAAATACTCATGAATACATGCATAGAACTGTTCACCAAAATCATAAAAATCTTTCAAATGTCATAACTGTTATTTTTTGTACGATTTTGATGAACTTCTCAGTGTTTTGTTGTCTGATTTTTTTTTCTGTTCGAATAATATTAATTTCAGCCTGGAGTACCCCTTTAAGCATCAAACAGCCTATTGGATCAAATGCAAGGGACATATATGATCTAATTTTCAGGCACACCCCCCCCCAAAAAAAAAAATTGTAACCCAACAGTAAAACTTGCAGACTTAATATTGTTATCCAAATATGACATCAAAAAGTGTTTTGACCAATCCTAATTTTCATAAATTTGAGTACATTTTAGTGGACTTTTTTTTACAATAAAATCCTGCTATTGTATGAGTTTTAACATCTTTTTGTTATTTTTCTTTTCTAGGGGGCTTTTTTTAGTTTCTTAGTTAGAATTCATCTATATCTACTGTGACATCTATACTAAATTATTTTCATTATTTTTCTTTTTTATTTGTGGGGTGAAGTATCAATAGAGCATTTCCATCTACATGTACGTATACATGTGGAGTGTACCTAAGAGAATTTTTCTTTTGCATAGCTGTTATGGTTTCGATTTCAAATTCTGGCACAGTTTATAAAATTTCCTTGCTGAAAACAACATCAAACTTGTTCTAAATTGATGTTTCATAACATGTTCATAGCATTAACACACCATTTTGGTACCCTTCTAGAGCTATTGGAACACTGCCTTTACACGCTTCTATAATCATACCTTTCCCTACTCCCTTTCAAGAAGATAAGAGGAAAGAAGATAATAGCATTCAAATACAGGGTTCTTCTCTATACACAGAAACTATATAAGTACAACTCTAGACCTAATGGAACTTTAATCCGGATATTGGTCCTAGTCAACCAATTATACTGCCTAAAGAATTTGTCTGGGGGTACTTGTACAGATAGGTATTAACAGGTATCAATAAAGCCCATCATTAGTTTTGGTAAATCCACCCAAAAGTGTACATGTATGCTATTCCGTCACATCAGTTGATCCTATAAATGCAAAATGGAAAACAGTTTTGGCGTGAAGGAACTGAAAATGCTTACATTGGATATATTTACAGATTTTACACTGCAATCTAATTTGATAGGGTGCCCGGTCAAAATAATATACATGTATCCTTGTATTTTCGTCTAGTTATATAGTAATAGCTGTTATCAAGCTGTTTATGCCTGAGGATACAGCGTGCAATTATTACCCCATCTATAGCTACGCTACCTGTATAGGCACTCAAGCATTTGAGGATTCATTTCTTCCTACCAGGTACCCATTCACCCCACCCGGGTTAAGTGCAGCACAATGTGGGTAAATTTCTTGCTGAAAGAAAACATGCCATGGCTGGGAATCAAACCCACGTCCTTCAGATTGAAAGAAAAGAGTCATAACCACAACGCCCCGAAAGACCTTCTCAATTATTGTTGTTGCTGTTGTTGTAGTTAATTATTATTACCATCATCATCATTATTCTCTACGGTGTTATCAAAGGGCATCTGCATCAAGAATAACGCTTCGGCATAGAAGTCCTCCATATAGATGACAATTTCTGCATGTACATGTAGGTCTGAAAAGGCTGATTAGAAAATTCTCAATTAAGTTCAAATGGGTGAATTTGGATCAAAAGTGAACAGATCTTGTTAAATGTGAATATATCCCTTTCTTTCATCCTAACATAAACTACTTTAAATTGTTCCACATTATACTCTAAATTAGGCCTACTACAATTGCCATAGAGCTAATAGCTCCATGGTTTAACAAACATGTGGTTGCATATTGTGGTTTAATAGCTATAGAAATTTGGTGAAGTAAACCATGGATGTAAGTCACATGTATATGAGTTTGATATGGTCCCCTTGGCGTAAACATTCATATTTACCATTGGTCAAACAATCCATCCATATTTCATTTTTACAATGTTTCTTTGAAATTGTATCTAAACCAACAGCAAAATTTCTTATACTCCAATTCTCCCTTGTTGTTCTCTCAAATCAGCTAAGCACTGAAAGGTGTCTCTGCATGGCTCAACAACATGTTTTGTCCACAGACTAAATTCTCTGTTATTGGGGAAACCCTTTCCAATTTTCCCATTCCATTCTTCCTCTTTCATGCATTCAATCATTCCCACCAAACACAACTCTCAGCAACAACAAAGCGCTTTGTCCAAAGAAAGAAATCCCTGAAGTTTTCTAAAGTCAGGGAATAATATGAGTAAGAGGATTGTCTGGTCCCGATGCACAGGCCTTGTGGGGCACCAGCGTTATAGGCTTAATACCTTTACAGGTTGAAACATACGTATTACACATTGGTTGAAATTTTTAGTCAAGGAACATTGAAATCTTGGCAGGTTTTTCCATAACTTCATAAGTAAGGAATTTCCTTTTTCTTACAGGTATGAGAGGGCATCCTTTATTGAAGTTGGACATCATAGAGTGATTAAATGTTGTCTCTGAAGAAGTTGGACTATAGGCTACTGACGTCTACATGTATATCTGCCCTTATAAAGATATTATTTTAAAGGTGCTTTTTAATAATAAAGTGGTCTTTATAAGGTGGTCTTTTTAAGAGGGTGGTTTTAATATCAACGCAGGTCTTCATGCACATACATGTACATAAATAGGGATAGCCTCTCAGGCTCTACAGAAGGTGGTATTTTTAAAAGTGGTGGTCTTTAACAATGAAAGTTGTGGTCTTTATAATAAGGAAAACCTTTGGGGTTTTCTAAACAAGAGTTTGTCCAAATGAAAGTGGTCTTTATATAGTCTCAAAGGAGAGTTCTTTTCATAGAAAGATATCTTGAGAAAAGAGGGCCTTTATGATGCAGACGTCCTCACTTCGATATATCACATAAAAATTTGGTCTTATTCAGAAGTTTGTCTTTATAAAAGAAGGAGTCTTCATATTAAAATTGATATTCATTAACTAGTCTGCAGGCACAGACCCTCATTGGAACTATGATCAACAAGTGTGCCTCCACGCAAAGATAATACAAAACTTGCTGTTCCATTACAGGAGAAAGCCTTCAGTACACAAGGCATGAGTAGGCTGCACATTCAGACCCATAACTTGAGCGAAGGGTTTGCCCAGCAGACTAGTCATTAATTGAGGTCATCATTAGACGGTGGCCATTATTACTGGTCAGTAAATATGGTCTTTATCGTGAGAAGTTCCCAGTGATGAGTCTAGAGGGTTTAGGAATTAACCCCCTCCCCCTTGGGCTCCCCCACAAAAAATAAGGGAGAAGGGGTCACACTCCACCCATGCAAGTTAAACCGTACCGGATCTACAAGGGGGGTTAACACAAAACATCTCAGCTCATCGTCATTGGGTCAAACAATCTGGTGAACTCTCCCCCTCCCCCCTAGCAAAAGGCTAGATCTGCCCCTGTGTCTCTGTCAAATCCATCATATACCTTCACACCATAACACCATGGAGCTATTAGCTCCATTATAAAACAAACTGGGCACACATAAGGCTACAGGCGGGACCCACACCATGTATTTTCATCCACTTCACCAAAACTTGTTGAATGGCAGACATGTCTCAATTGCTCAGCAAACAAGTTATTGTTGACCCTCGCTATTTAGTTGTATACCCCCAACAGCATGATAAATGTGGCATCATTTAAATGTCATTTCTCTTATTTTTTCCAGAATTTACATATGTACAGGACAGCTTTAGCTTACCTCAATGAATTAATGAAAGTCTGGGTGTATAGTTTGACAACTTGCCCCCTCCCCTCCCCTCACCCCATAATTCAGCACTTGCATGAGGATGAGTATGTTTTACCCATAACAATAGGAAACGTTGGTATTGACAGGCATAACAATGAACTCTTAATCCCTTTATTATTATCATTATTATCATTATTTGTTATGCATCTACTGTGCCTGGGAGGCAAAAAGCAAACTGAATTACTATGATCCACAGATTGAGGAGTGCAGGTAGACCACAACAACAGGGTTTCCCCAACTGATTTACAAATAGTAAATAAAGAGGCTTTAATAGGAGGAAATTATAATTTGTAAACAAATTTTCGGCATTACTCCTATGTATTAAGACATAGGAGTAATGCTGCAAATTTGATTTACGAATAGTGCAGTGGGTTCTTAATGTGCAAAGGTGGTAATTCTCTCTTAAAAACGAAGCCTCCATCTAACATTCTGTCCAAGGGATGGAGTGTTTTCCACTGTAACATAGCCTGGATCTATGGAACAGGAGAGAGACATTTGCACATAACGTACTGGCGTAAGTCATCCACCCGAGGTGGACTCGAACTCATGACCTTTGGTCCGACAGGTAGACGTTTTACCGACTGAGCCAACTTCGCTCTTTCAGCATTGTAGTATTGCTTTTATAGGAGAATCATGTGTTCAAATCCCACAATAGCTCCATTACAAGCTGTACATCAAAGTTCAACAACGCTCTCCACCCAGGTGCCAAATGGGACCCTGGTAAAATGCAGGAGCCATTGTAGAGAACTGCCCTTACACACACAAAAAAAATCATTATGACTCAGCCCTAATCTACACTGAAGCATTTGGAATGATACGTATCAAAAGGTATGAGGTAGAATACTGTAAAATTATATTTTCTGTATTGGTGTTCTTGCTCATTGGAGATTCATTAATAATCATCTAATTTATACCCATCAAATGACAAAGGAGGCATGTTAGAATTTTCAAACATTGATGAAACAGAACAGAAGTTTTGTTCTAGATTCAGGATGAACGATACATCTGGAATTGTCCATCCACCATGAATTTAGGACAACATCGGTTTCATTCGTCAAACATTCTATGACATTTTTTGCCATTTGATGGGTATTTGACAAAAGGCTAGTCTGTTCTCAAATCCTTTGTAAATTACTATTGCAACAACATGTTGTGTCAGTAGTCAATGTTAAAGATCCTGGCTCATCACCTTGAGCCAGGATCTTTAACATTGACTACTGACACAACAAGGTTCTGCTGTCAAGGTCTCTGAAACTCACCTGGTCCTGGAAGGACAACACTTAGATTTCTATGACATTTTTTGTCATTTGATGGGTATTTGACAAAAGGTTAGTCTGCTCTCAAACCCTTTGTAAAATACTAATGCAAAACATGCTGTGTCAGTAGTCAATGTCAAAGATTCTGGCTCAAGGTGATGACCAAGGTTCTGCTGTCAAGGTCTGTGAAACTCACCTGGTCCTGGACGGACAACACTTGCGTGTGCTCCACCGTGCAGATGTGAAGGACGTGGTACCTGAGCGTCTCACAAAGGGTGTAGGGGAGGCTGGTGAGGGACGTACTGCCGGTCTTGGGCACCCGGTTGTAGATTATCAAGGGGTACATCGGCTTCTGCTGGAGAAGTTCGTCCGCCACCAGAGGGGTCGGGACCTTCTGCAGGTGCCTCATGTGGCCGTTGTCAAGGGCATCACGAAGTTGTTTATCTGCAAGAGGGGTACGAAAGTTAATTAATAGGACTGCATTTTAGCAGATTTCAGTCAGCATGATTTGCCCACATGTCGGTGCAGTATCAGAGCATATACAAGATGCAATCCAACAAAGTCCCCAGAAAGACCCGGGGGGGGGGGCGGTCAAATATATTGCTGTACACACGCGTGACCCCCAAAATGCTTTAAAGTTTTGGACATGGTCTGCGCGTGGACTCGTTAAGGGTATCAAAAACACTGATTTTCAAGAAAATGAGTGGTTTTGAAAGTCTGGTCAACGGTCAATTGCGGGGTCAAATGTATTTAGGGTATATTTTTTTCCCAAACCTTTTTTTTCAAGACTAGTAAAACATATTTAGGGTATGTTTTTTCCCCGAGGTTATATTTTGGCAACAACTTGTTTAGTGTCCAAAATGTTAGCGATAAATTATACGCTTGATCTTTACAAGTGATTGTACATTGCAGTCATTTCAATCAATCATAGTAAAATATTTTATGATTGATTGCTACCCTTTGTGTTGCGGGACCCTGGCCAGTCATCGAGACCATCCTTGTACATGTATACAGGCACATGTTAAAAATGAATTCTCTGCAGATGTATACATGTAAACCTATACATTACAAATAAAGATTAGAAAATACCGAGGCCTTGTTTCATCGTTGACAGGAACTGCCATTTCCATATAGGCCTGCTATCATGTTACACTCAAAATTCATTTTGGCGTCAGCAAGAATTGCGTAATTGATTTAATATCCTGTCCTGGGGATTCTCAATCCTACTCCCCTTGGGGTAACAAGGTCCTAACCCTAAACGCAGAAAATCTCCAAAACGAACTCTAAATATCGTTGATTTATCCAGGAAATCAAAAAGCTTTCTCTTCAATTTCCAGCATCAGTGAAGTTTCACAATTCATGCTGCAGCTTAAGCAGTTTATACCTTCACATGTTGAGATTTTCAAAAGGGCACAGATTCAGGGGGAAATGATTAAAACTTTTCTGGGGATAGCAAAAACGAAAAGAGAAAGTTTCGAGGGATGAAAGTTCATTTTCATGAATTACAGAGACATATACAGATAAAACATACTGAATGATTTCCTTCCATGTATTTTTTCTTGTTCAATCACCCCATCCCCTTCCCTCCTCTCCCCCCTCTCTCTCCGTCTCTTTCTTTCTCTCTCTTTCTATAAGATGTCTTTCTATTGATCTCATATTCTGTGTGTCTCTCTTTGCGTTATCTCTTTTTCTCTCTCTCTATGTTATCACCCCCCCCCCCTCTCTCGAAGTCCCCCTACTGTTGCTATTTTCTTGTTGAACTTTCCATTGTCCCATATTTCTCAATATTTCTCATTGCTCTGATCTGCATCTCTCATTTTCCCATTAGGCCTACATCTTTCCTTCATCCCATCCCCTCTCAGTCTCGGTCACTATACATTTATTCTGCCGAAAAGGACTTATCAAGTTATACTCATATATTTCTATTGTTAGACTATATATTTCTCTCATTTACTCAAGTTCTCGGGTTTACCTCTTCAAAATCATTCGTCAAAACCACTTCCTTCCTTCCCCCTCCTCGGGGACAGAAAAGTACAAAGTTCCTGAAATCCAGTAAAGGAGTGTTGACCATGAAATTGACTTGCCATCAACGCTCGCGACCTGTCATATTGCTTCCTACACTTCAAAAAAGAGTAATCACAGGCTAGGCCCGTCACCGTCAGCCTGAGTTTATCATACACGTATCATCGTCCTAATTTTCATCCTGGAAATCATCCAGGGTCCTGTCACACAAAGCCCAGCGATCAATTGATCAATCACTTGATTTTTATACGATCGATTGCACATTGTGCTCAATGCAATAATCAGTCGTAAGAAGTCGTAAGAAACTGTTCTATGATCATTGTGTTAAAGGGTACGGACTTATAAGGAAAATCTTGAGATCGTTATTAATGAAGACATTCATGGGATATCTGAAGATCCTTCACTATAAAAGGATATTTTGCAAAATGGCATGTTATTTCCCGTCTAACAAAGAGTTGTGATTGATCCGATCAATCACAACTATGGACGGCCAGCAACGTCAACATATAGGCCTATTATGCATGTTTGTTCAAAATATTTTTTAACTATGATGTGCATTCATATTCATGCATTCATTATTTTCTTGAAAATTCACTGTGCTTCTCTTTGTTTACAAAGGACATTGTGCAAAGTTCCAGTAAAAAAATCATGACACTGGATGGATTTCCATAGAGATATGAATGATTGGATCAATCTAACTCTTTGTAAGTCAAGGCCCAGGAATTATCCAGGTAATGATCTTTGACTTGCTTTTCTTCCAATTCCATGTACCTACAACCAAACCAGCACAGACACTGTCCAACAAAGCATGCAAAGTGGGCTGGGCACTATCCCTTATCCATATCAAAAGTCACATTATTGATCAAGCATAGAGCTCAGAGCTGCCAACCTCTGTTGACCCCCAAATACGGATCCATAAATAAAATCATATTTTGAAGGAAAAAACATATTTTGGTACAAAAATTGATAAATTACACATATGAAGCATGCCAATCAAATTTAAAAAATCATATTTTGTCAGTTTTGATTATAAAAAACATACTATATATCATTAAAACATAATAGTTGGCAGCTTTGAGAGCTCCATGGATCAAGTTAGGATTTCACTACTCCAGCTGATGGAGTTGGGGGGGTTCTAGAATATCCCGATTAATTAATCTCAAAGAGGGCTCAGCATCGCACTGTAATCTTGTTACTGCCCAAAATCTGGCTGATCAAGACCCTGCTCTTGCTTCCGACACTTCAAAAGAGTATGATCACAGAGTCTGGACAAATATGAAAATGCCAGATTTCATGCATATCTGATTACAATTTCCTGCAAAGCATCCACCACACACCCTTCCTCATAAAAAGTAACCACAAATTGAACCATAAATTGAATTTTAAAAAAATAATAATAGGCCAGTAGGCCTAGATACATTGCACATTGCAACATTTTGACCGTGTGTAGATGACGGCATTTGGTGACCTCTTTCCAATCTATACAAAGATTTTATGAAAATTATGAACACATTGCAGTGGAACTCAGACCCATTTCTTTAAAAAAATGATAGAAACAATTAAACTTCTATGATTTAATACCAAAAAGGCTGACAAAAAGGAAAAAATAATATCTTGCATTTGTGTAGACTAAAATGTGGAGGGGTCTCTAGGCCTATACGTATTCATATTCAGAGAAGCAAATAGGCATATGTTTTTCCAACACTTGATATTGATAGTGCTGAAAATATTAAGGAAAAAGGGATGGTCCAGGCTGAAAATATCATCAAAATCAAATAACTAGGTTCTTGAATTTTAAAGTTTAGCAATTTTTTGTGAAACTAATTGAATGCACATCATGAATATATTCATGAGGTGGGCTGATGATGTCACATCCCCACTTTCCTTTTTTCTTTGTTCATACATGTGTGTAATTGTTTAATTTTTTCATACATGTGTGAATAACGTGTCTCCTTTATAATGAAATAAGTTGCAGAAAATGCATACCTGTATTTAATAAGTCATTCCAAAGCATGCTTTTGGGGGGAATTTTAAGGGCTATTTGGGCCGTCATGAGGGTGAAATCGCCCTCATGTCTTTCCTAAGCTGGTAAATGCATGTCCAAATACACATTCCATAAAGCCCTCATAGTATGAACAGAGAATTGTTTTCGAAAAGCTTGGTACAGTGTATAATGTACATGTAGGTCATGAGGAGTTCAAGTCCACCAGATGATGTTTCTCTGACTTCACGATCCTTCACTCATGATGAATTCTTGAAAGCCTACACAGGTATACAACTATCCAGTTCTTACTCTTCAAATGAGCAATATAAACCTGTATTTCACTTCCTGGCTATTGGGGATTTAAATCTCAATCCAATTTGAATGGAAACAAATCATTTTCATGATTTCATCACACTCACAGCTTTCTTTCCAGCCAAGCTTCTCATTGCGTTTTCATTGACTGTACCTGATTACTATTAAAGGACAAGTCCACCCCGACAAAAAATTGATTTGAATAAAAAGAGAAAAATTCAACGAGCATAACACTGAAAATTTCATCAAAATCGGATGTAAAATAAGAAAGTTATGGCATTTTAAAGTTTTGCTTATTTTTCACAAAACAGTGATATGCACAACTCAGTGACATGTCAATAAGTCAGTCGATGATGTCCATCACTGACTACAGTATTTCTTTTGTTTTTTATTGTTTGAATTATACAATATTTCATTTTTTACAGATTTGACCATAGGAACTGACTTGACTGAACCATATAAAACAATGCTCATTCCACATGTTCAGGGAGGAATTAATCTCTGTTTCACTTGACAATGAGAAAAAATAGAATATTTCATATCTCATATAATAAAATACAAAAGAAATAGTGAGTGGATGATGTCATTAGTCTCCTCATTTGTATACCGACCAGGAAGTGCATAACTGTTCGGTGAAATTAAGCTAAACTTTAAAATGTCATAACTTTCTTATTTTACATCCGATTTTGATGAAATTTTCAGTGTTATGTTAGTTTGATTTTTCTCTACTTATTCAAATCAACATTTTGCTGGGGTGGACTTATCCTTTAAAGCATGCATGCTTGTAAGCAAGCAACCAGAGGACTGAGAGCTTAAGGTCCTCTCCAAGGGACCTGGCAATGATGTGAATAAAAGCCCCACCACCAAAGGGCACCAAGTGAGAATCGAAACTGGGACACCGGAATCCAAAACCCCCGCTCTCCTGACTGAGACATCAGGCCTCCAACTTGAGTGATGCAAACTCGAGTTTGAGTAAAAGACTATCAATTTGAAAAAATACTGACTTGACGCAGATCAGACAGACTCTCTATTACCGATCAATACTGGACGGATGGGAAAAAACGATGACTGATACATCACTGTACACTGCTCCATCTTCATATAGAAGTAGTCTGAAGTCACAAACCCTTGTCTGTTACATCCTGAAATCCTGTTCATGAATTCACAGATGAGATGGAGTGAAGAATACATGGAGATGGAGTCTTTTTAACTGCAGCACTCAAATAATACAGGTTATTTTGGTCTTCCATATTTCATGAATTGAGATAAGTCGGTCCGCATCCACAAATTCCTAAAATGAGTATAGGCCTAATCGAATGCAGAATTAGCAAAAAGGTGCATACATGTAGGGGAAGGCGGGGTAAGTTGAGCATAGGGGCAAGTTGAGCCACCAGCCCCAGGCCAATAATGAATGAGTCAGACATTGTGGTGGTGTCATGTATTGATGACCCATAGCATAACCCCTAACCCCACCACATTGTTTCCAACTTTGAAACAAAAAGTAGTTTTTTAGAGGGAAAAATATCAATTTCAGCCAAAAAAGTAAAAAAGAGTGTGAAATAGATAAGTGCTTTATAAACACACACGTCTTTAAATATAATAAAGACATGATAACAACATTATTAGTCCAGGTATGGATCTTCATTCTTGTCATAGTCTTTTATATGATGGATGTATAATAAATGTGTGGATACAAAATTATCGCACTAAGTTCGGACTGGGGTAAGTTGAGCCAAACAGCATGGGGCAAGTTGAGCCATGGTAATTCCTATGGTAATGTATCTTAAAAAACAAACAAACCATATAAATCGATTGAAATGCAGGCTGAAAGGAGCAAATTTACATGACTGCTCTTTTCCTTTTACAGGATGTTAGTATTTATAGAGAATTAGCAAGTGAAAAGACTTTTTGAACAAAAAATTGACATGCTGGTTCTCCCCCATACATTTTGTACATAGTTTTTGTGGCTCAACTTACCCCAGAAGGTGGCTCAAACTTACCCCATATATGGGGCAAGTTGAGCCATTTGACATCGTTTTTTTCAAAGGTCACGATAACTTTCAGTGTGGGGATAGTAAGTTATATATAGGTGGAAAATATTTCAGAAGAATTAAATTTCAAGGCAAGGTACTTATTTCGACAAAATTATTAATCATATCAATTCTAACATGCAAAAAGCAAAAACTGTCACAACTTACCCCGCCTTCCCCTACATGTATATAAAAAGTTCACCTGTAAAGGGTACTCTATATGTTCACATTCACATTTATGTTGGATTTAAGTTCAGAGACCGCATATAGAAAAGCATAATATGCCTATTCTTGTGGTGAATTATCAGCTTAAATGAGATACATACATGCACAGGTATACAATATGAGATACTGTACTGTACATGTATTAATGTGTAGGCCTGCCTATGGAATGAACAGTATACAGTTCCCCAAAATGGTTTTCAATGAAAATGACAATTTCACAGTAACTTGTTTGCAATTTCATACTTCAATATTAAAGGAAAAGGTTTTGATCTAATATGAGTTTTCAAATATATTGCTCCCAAAATTTTGAGTATGACCAAAAACTTGTGCTTGAGAATCCACCCTACACAGCCATGCTCAAGTTTCGCATCCAGGTCTGTAAATATAGACTACATGTCCCAGTTTGAAACATTAACGATAATGAGCTGCAAGGGACATCAATATCTCTGATGAGCTAAATAGAATGCGCAACTATTAATGGTTCTTAGATGGAATTGGAATTACGGTATATATTCCATCCCTAAATGTCATTATGGCATCAAGTCTACTGATGACAAAAACATCTAGTTTCTTTCCATATAAAAGGCAAACCTTAAACATTTCCTCAAGAGTTTCCCAGAATTCCTTCAGGAAGATAAAAACTCCAAGGGCCCCCGTTAGGGAGAAAAAATAAATATAAAGAGCACTAACTTAATTACATATATTTTAAACAATTCATATAACAATTAACATATTTACGAAGAATGAACATATGAATTATGAAGAAAAAAAACAGCCACTATGCATTTGTAAGATTGTGAATAATTTGTGATGTTAGATTATGGCTGTTTACGATTTCCTGGATAGATGATTTTCAAGATGATTGATTCACATTGACACAAACCCAAAGATCTAGACTGGCTTGAATTTTCCCCATCATAAATCTTTATGAACATATCTACTGCATATCTTTTCGATGTCAGAGAGGGACAAAACTATATTAGAGGTAAATGATTTAATGCCCCTTTGATTCTAAAAAGATGAAACGCAAACATAATCTCATAAATCAACTATATGGTATGATCGTCTCAGATATATTCACAAGAATACATGTATTTAAGAGAGAGAGATGGAGAGTGAGAGAGAGAAATTAATCATCTGTATTAAACATTTCTTCATAAATCATTCCCCCATGACAATGAAGGATCCTTTCAGTAGTCAATAACTGAGATTTATAAACGAACCATGTCAGGTTCTCTTTACATTTCTCTCTCTGTGAACTCATGAATACAATGGCTATTATTTTTGGTCGATGAATTCTATAATTCCTTTACATTGATTCTGAACGAACAATACCAGTCTTTATTTTGTACTATTTTTCATGGATAAAGCACAATGCATCCTTGATTGACCCCCAAGTCAATGACGGAAAAAAATGGCCCTAAATTTGACACCAGTCACAATGAGGATGAAAAGAGTTTCTCCACAAGATGTATGGTTCATTTACAACCCCCAGTACAACCCATTCCCAGCCGCGAGGCTTTACAAAGCGAAGCCCGTCTTGTATTGCAGACTGGTGCCGGCTTTGCATGTATGAAGCTCGGTTATTTCCCAGTATCACATTTTGTAAGAATGCATTTTAAGGAGACATGTATGGGAAGTCGAAGGGCCGGAGCCTAATACTGTACAAAGGAAGTTCATACGTTCACCCATCGGCATGTTATTATATAAGCTTCAGTCAATTCATGTTTCATAATATCAGAATAGAACAACATCTAATGGCATTTCCTAAAATTTGGGGATGCAAGTGGTGTAAAATTACCTAATCCAAAATCCAAGCAAAAATGTTTTTTTAAATGATAGAAAATTCAGTAAATGGGTGAATCCTTAATATTGAGAATCAATCTTTCTTTTTTAAATGAAGAAAAAAACCCAGATATTTCCTCCAGCATGAAAAAATTGGCAACAGACCCAATTTTAGCACACATAAATGTACTCGGGACTTTTATTTTCAGCATGTTCAGAATCTGTTCATACTTGCAACAATAGCGAGTATAGAGTATAATGGTGACTCTTTGGTGCATATTACAAGTCTATAGAGGTGTCAGGAGGAAACGTTCTCACATGGCTAGGTGTGAATGCCACTTTAAGTTGTCTCCTATAACTTGTCAAGGGTTACTCTTGGCCGAGAGGTGACAACAGCTCTAGTCTCCACAAGCAGACAGTTTTCAAATACACACACAGAGACTGGTGACATGTACATGTACATGTCTGTGGAAATCTGTGTTACAAAAAAAAATTCTCCGTGATTTATTTTGTTATGTACGTTAAATAAAATTTGTCAAACAGTATAATTTATTTCGAATCGGTATGTAAATTTCAAGCTCAAACTTCACAGCAAAGTAACTTTCATTTCAACATAGAATTTATTCAACGTTGAGAAATGACATGAATTCAGAAAACACAACACTCAAAATATGCAGACCTGCAATCAATGCAATGCATTTTGAAATTGTATTTTATTGACTATAAAGAGGCAGACCAGCAAGGGCCCATTTTCCAAAGATTCAATCGATCGCAACTATGGAAAGCCAGCAAAGTCAACATATAAAATGCATGTTTGTTCAAAAATAATTCTAGATATGAATGTATATCCATAAATTCATTGATTTCTTGACAATTTGGTGTGAACTTCTTCTTTGTTTACAAAGGACATTTTGCAAATTTCCTGTAGAAAAAATTATGACACTGATGGATTTCCATATAGAGTTACGATTGATTGGACCAATCGTAACTCTTTGCAAGATGGAGACCCAATTCTCATTACAATCCAAATACCAAGTTTAGTGGAAACCGATTCAGTTTGATAGATCACTTTGCTAGCATTCCTATCTGATCGCTCGAAAGTGGTTTTCAAACCATTACCACTTCATGGTAAAGGATCTGTTGCTAAGGGAAAGCTCCCAGTGGATTCACATGTCTGCAAAATTTGAAACTGCCAATTCGTCCACTGCCAACTCGTCCACTCACCACATGATCTACCTTCAATAGTCTCATGCCATTTCCATCCAACATTTCGTCTAACATCCATTTGGTCTACCGGTAATCATCACTTTGTCTAATCACCATTCCAACTATTACCAATTTGTCTAATAACCAGTTGGTCTAATACCCATTTTCTTCACATTCATTTTGCACAATTAACACTTCAGGTTAATTTTTAGGTTAATTTTTCTCTTTCTTTTAAAGCTTCTTTTATTTATTTATTTATTTCTTTAATTCTACAGTCCATCCATCCTATATTTATCTCTTCTTTCTTTTTTTACCCTTTCTTTCCTTCATTCTTTGTTACTTACTTTGTTTTTTTCTTCCTTCCATCTATCCTTTCTTTACCCTTTCTTGTTTTTTTATTTCTTCCTTCTTTCAGCCTTTTCTCTCTTTCTTTCCTTCAATCCTTCTTTTATTCTTTCTGTCTTTTGTTCTTTCTTTTTTCCCTTGGTTAAATCTGTCCTTTTACCCTTTCTTTCCTTCTTTTTTTAACTACGTGTATGCTTCCTTTCTCTCCTTTCTTCTTTCATTCTTTCTTTCCTTAATTCATTCCTTCCTTTCTTTGACTCTCAGTCTTTCATTTTTTCTTCCTTTCATTTATTTTTTACCTTTTCTTTCTTTTTTTCATATTGCTTGCTTGCTTAACTTCCTTCCTTCTTTATCTATTCCTTTTCTTCATCTTTTTTTCCTTCTATCATTTTACCTTTTCTTTATTTCTTCCTTAATTCTTTCTTCCTTCTTCCAATCCTTCGTTCCTCTCTTTTTTCCTTCTTTCCATCTCTCCTTTTACCCTTTCTTTCTTTTTTTTACTGCTTCTCCTTTCTTTCCTTCACCACTTTCCATCTTTTGTTCTTTCTTTATTGCTTGCTTCATTTCTTTCCTTCTTTCCTATATTCCTTTATTTCTTTTTTTCTTTTGTTCTCTTTCTTATTTTTTGTTCTTTAGTTCTTTTTTTCCCTTCCTTCACATCTATCCTTTCTTTACCTTTTCGTTTTTCTTCCTTCCTTTCTTTTATTCTTTCTTTCTGTCTCGCTTTCTTTTTGTCTTTCATTTGTTCATTTTTTTGGGGGGGGGGTAATAAGAAAGGACAGCAAAATAAACTCAAGCCTTTTTCTTTATTTTGGGGGACCAGTAGATTTTAGGTTCGGAGCAGTAACAAATTGAAAAACTGGGTAACAAATTGAAAAACTGGGTATCTTCTGGTCCGACACGATGAGGTTGGACCAGTAGAAAAAAAGGGTTAGTGTGGAGCAAACTGGAGAAGCAAACCCTTCTTTTAGCTTGAAAGGAAATTTCCGACATAAGAAATTTCCCTGCAACATACTGTGCACTGTAGGCCTCCAGTACCACAACATTTCCTCCGGCGACAACTGCAGCTTTATTTGGTCTATAGGGTTAGGGTTAGGATTTCATGTTAGGTTCAGGGTTAGGTTTAGGAAATGGAATAGTGTTACATCCAGCCTGGTCATTCCATATAGTGTGTGGAATTTGCAGTGTAGCAATTGTCGCTGGAGCAAACGTCATGGAACAATTCCTCCATGGAGGACTGAATTTTAAAAAATAACTTCTAGACAGTGAAACAGGTGCATCTTTGAGCAAACTGACTGTCTACTGATGTTTGAGGTCATCACTTAATTTTAATTCAGGTGTTTGGATCATTTCCTGAAACTACTCATTGCAAGGACTGGCCAGGGTAATTGTAATCCTACATGTCGGCCCTACATGTACATTGTATTAAACCTATATGTTTTGGCTCCTGGGTCTTGCAGAGACTTTGTGAAGTAAGAGCATAGAGCTTTAGGATTGCTCATGAAGGCACGATACGTGGAGCATTCTGGCCCAGTGGATTAGTCTTCGGACTTTGAAACAGAGGGTCGTGGGTTCGAATCCCAGCCATGGCGTAATTTCCTTTGAACAGCAAGAAACTGATCCACAATGTGCTGCACTCAACCCAGGTGAGGTAAATGGGTACCAATAGGAAATAATTCTTTAAAAAGCTGTGTGCGCTATGAACGCCTAGCTTAGCCGGGTAATATAGGAGCGCCTTGAGCACCTAACAAGGTGGATATGAGCACAATATAAATACCGTTTATTATTATTGATTCAAGAAGAAAGGAATATGTGCCATCCTATCCTCCCCCCATAATTCAATATTAACCTCTATGACCCTCAGCATTTGATTCATGACACTGTCTTTTCAGATCATTCTCTTTTCCTTTTTTCTCTACATGCACATGTATAATTTCTAAACTTTGAAAAAAAATTAAAGAATTCTAAAAATGTATTATTCTTACATGTAATATAGAACATAAAAATGGCATTATCCACAGACAAGAAGTTTTATAGCAAAAAGCACACATGCACAAAAAGATTGAGAGATTTTGGAGTTTGAACCCAGATTTTGGTAGAATACTGCAGGTCACTGAACATACTACACAGATTCTAGCTTCAGCAGAGATAGCCATCGGGTGACCCAGTTATGACAAGTCTTCAACAAAAGAAAGCAGCCAGCCTTCAAGTCATGCATCCGCAAGACGTGGAGGAAATCTCACTTCGTTTGGTCTGCCTGATTAACTCAGAATTGCATTCCGTGCACACATTTCAAATCCCCTACCGCCCATGATCGCCCAAATATCTTGTTTGCTGCTGCCCGTTTCAGAGGGGAATATGAAAATCAGGGAGCTTTACAGAATTGCACAGGCTGGTGGTAGCATCTAATACACTTTGTCGCCAAGAAGGTGTTAGATCCACAGAATTTGGACTGGTTTTGATATTTATTCAAAGTACTGTTGTACTATGAAAGACACTATGAAGAAATGTATTCAAAGATGGGAATACATGATGTAGGATCCGTTGTCTGCACGAAGGTGAGGGCTCAAGACTACTACTCATCTTTTGCCACATGATATTAAAATCTACCATGCTACAGAAAATGAAAAGGAATTATCCCTACAAGTAAATTACAAAGTTTTCAAAAGGCAATTAGACTAAAAAAAAATAATTTTCAAACATGATTTTGAAACCATCATGCTCTGATCACATATAGAATTTGTACCATTCTTGTTCACATGAGATGAGTTTACTACAATTTTTCTCCATATTATATTGAATCACTCCCAAAGCAGTTCAACAGCTGATCATCTGGAAATCGTAAACCAGATGAATCGAAAGATTGAGTGTCTTTGGAATGTACAAAAAAACAATTAATTTCCATGTTTTTTAGAACCGCTCTTTATGAACGACCCGGACCCGGTCCGGTATTTGCTGTGCAAGGGGCTATATACAGGATATATAGCCCCTTTGTATTTTTTTTGCTTTTTTTTTTACTAAGGAAATCTTCATTAGTGAATCACTTCTACACTTGGCAAAAAAAGTTCTTGGACACTTTTATTTAAAAAGTTAAAACATTCCATATAGATATTTGATTATAGGCAAATTATTGTATGTCAACATGACCAGACAATATTCTTTAATATTCCAGTATGAAATGACATTTTCATGTGAACAATCATACATGGGTGGTTAAATGCTTTAAACAATAGCAATGTCAGTAAAAGAAAATTGCAAGAAATGGACCATTCAAATGCTAATGATCATGGCAATCCTGTAGCGTAGGCATACATGTGCATTCAACAATTTCAACAGACTGTTATCATTTGAATTGAATGCTTAGGGATGCATCATGAGATGAATAATGAGATGGATTTCAAGATGTAGTTTTCCAACCAAGAGCATGCAAGAGCAATAGGAATGTTGCAGTCTGGGCAGTCAGACAAGTGGCTTGATATTTCCAAGTTTCACCAACAACAATTTCAAATTTGAACCAGCGGTATTTGGCTACTGATGAAGTTAGAGACCGCCCTATAGGAGTGGTCAACCTAGGGCCACCACCCCTGCAGAAGATAGGAGGATAAGGATAATTTTCCAAGATACTGAAATTTGCCCTTTTTTCATCGAATAACTTTGACTTAAAATTCCAGTGGAAAAGTGATGCATCCAAGGCGGATAACTTTCTCTTCACTTTTAAAGTGGTATTTGACTTAATGTTTGCTTTCATCATTTAATGGATATTTATGCCACACAAACTTTCAAAACTAAAAGAATGACTGATTGTTTTTTTGCAATTTTCTTTTGCTGACATTGCTATTGTTTAATGCCTGTAACCAGGCATGGACTGACTAAGCGATTTCTTGCAATTTTCTTTTACTGACATTGCTATTGTTTAAAGCATTTAACCACCCATGCATGACTGTTCACATGAAAATGTCATTTCATACTGGAATAAGAATATTGTCTGGTCATGTTGACATACAATAATTTGCCTTTAATCAAATATCTATATGGAATGTTTAACTTTTAAAAGTGTCCAAGAACTTTTTTGCCGAGTGTAGAAGTGATCCACTAATGAAGATTTCCTTAGTAAAAAAAAAAAATTAGGAATTCAATAATTCATAATAAAATACAAAAGAAATGACAAGTGTCTGTGAGTGGCATCATTGGCTCTCACATCCGATTATGTTGTGCATACATTTGAAATCCCATTTTAATGAAATTTTCAATAGAGTACCAAAATGTGACATCAATTTTCACTTTTTGCATAGTATATCAGCATTTTAGATACCATATTTTGGTAGGGCATGATGACAAACCCCAACAACCCAATTTTGGTGCGAATCGGTCCATGGGGGCCTGAGATACGACCTCATAAATACAAAATTAGTGCCATTGAAGTCGATGTGCCTGGTTCCTAACTTATAGAACCAGGCCAATAATACATGTACATGTACATTGACTTCAGAAGGGCTAATTATCTCATGAGGTCATATCTCAGGCCCCCTTGGACCGATTCGCACAAAATTTTGGTAATGGGGGTTAAATGTACTTCTTCATGCTCTACCAAAGTATACATGTAGTTTCAAAAATGCTAAAATGCAAAACAAAGTTTTTTGTGACATTATCTCTTTTGTACTCTATACCACACTTCCTTGATTCTTCATAATTTCAAATCAAGTTTTAGTTGGGGTGGACTTGACCTAAGGACAAGTCCACCCCAACAAAAACTTGATTTGAACATGGACCTACCACTCTGAGTGGTAGGTCCATGATTTGAATAAAAAGAGAAAAATTCAACAAGCATAACACTGAAAGCTTCATCAAAATCGGATTTAAAATAAGAAAGTTATGATATTTTAAAGTTTCGTTTCATTTCACAAAACACATGTATAATTTATATGCACATCTCGGTCGGTATGCAAATGAGGGAACTGATGACATCACTCACTCACTATTTCTTTTGTATTTTATTATATGAAATATTTTGATTTGCTCGTCACTGTCATGTGAAGTGAAGTTTCGCTCCTCCCTGAACACGTGGAATTCCATTATTTTAACATTTTGTGCTTCAGGCAAGGAGGTCCTAATCATCAAATTCGTAACTAAAAATTTAAATATTGTATAATTCAAACAATAAAAAACAAAAGAAATAGTGAGTGACATCATCGACTCTCATTTGGATGTAACTGGCACGTTCATATCTATTTTGTTAAAAATAAGTGAAACTTTAAAAATGTCATAACTTTCTTATTTTACATCCGCATTTGATGAAATTTTCAGCATTGTGCTTGTCTGATTTTTCTCTTTTGATTCAAATCAACATTTTTCCGAGGTGGACTTGACCTTTAAAGAAATGGGCCTACATGTACATGTCCATATGGCAAAATCAATGGCTGCAAGTCTTATCAGTGAAGGCTACAAATTACTGCTAAAATTGAGAACAGATGTTCAAGATAATGTGATAATATCCTCTGAAATTTACAAGATATGCTACAAACGGTTTTAAAACTCAACTCACCAGTCCTCCATTCTACCCCCACCCTCCCTCTCTCATATAATGTAGAGAAGAAAGTGGTTGTTTGCTTTTGTTTGACATCTGTTCAGCTTGGTAATGTATGTATTTAAAGGGAAGGTCTGAGCTAGAAATATTTATATTCAAATAAAATAGAGTAAAATTCACAGAGCCAAATGCTGAAAATTTCATCAAAATCAAATAACAAATTGTGAAGTTTAATATGGAATTTTAAAGTGTATCGATATTTTGTGAATACAGTTAAATGCACATCGTCATGAATATTCATTAGGTGGGCTGATGATGTCACATCCCCACTTTCCCTTTTCTTATGTTATTACATTAAATCAGAAGTGTTTTGTATTTTCATACATATGTGTAAATGATGTGTATCCATTATGATGAAATAAGTTGCGGCAATAAATAACTAATGGATAATCAGTTGTCAATCCAATTGTTTTAATTCTTGGTAGAACAATTTTGAATAAACCTAATTTCATACAACAAAATACAAAAGAACACGTGGGGATATGACATCATCAGCCCAACTAATGAATATTCATGAAGACATGCCTAGAACTGTTTCACCGGAATAATGCTAATCTTTAAAATTCATTAACTATGTTATTTGTCATCCGATTTTGATCAAATTTTCAACATTTTACTTTGTGAATTTTACTCGATTATTGAGATATATATATCTCTAGCCTGGACTATCCCTTTAAGTTAGATTTCAATAGGTGTACATGTATGTACTTGTGTTCTCATTCATCACATCAGTCACCATCCTGCTTTTTCTGGTCATCTTCATTCCTTTCACCATGTATGTGGGTTGCGCGTTGCGTATTTCATGACCATGCGCAGTGTTACCAATTGAGCCAGATGTTTTCCATGCTATCATGATTTTCAAAATACCAATCTAACACTGTTTTAGTGCTGATTAACACGGATTTCAGAATACTGCCCCTGGCCATTAATACCCATCCTTATTCCAGTTCTTCCTCACTTGTTATTTTTATGAAATGGATATGTGGGTTACTACATTTTAGTTGGGTTTGTCTATTTTCTTAATTCTATTGGTCACCTTTAGGTTAATTTAATTAAAGAGATTGGGTGGTCCTTTTCAGGACAAACACTTGCCCAAGAAAGATACAATGTACATGGTGTACCGTGAAACCTACTACACTAATTTAAATATTGTTATGTACATGTATCTGCATCTGCAAATGTTTATTTAAATACTTCTATCCATTCTGTCTTCCTGACCCAGATAAAATACAGCATTTTAAATCAAACTGTAGCTATTCAATAATAAACAAAATAGAAAAACCAAACTAAAATGTAGTGACCCAATTCATAGAAATAACCAATGAGAAAGAACTATGATAAGGATAAATAATCAGGGTTATTATGTAATAAAGAATGTTCAACAAAACAACCAGATGTGAGGTACTAAGTAAATTTACAGCAATTTACAACTTTTTTTGTTTTACCCTACCCCTCCCCTCTTTCCCCAAAACAATTAATAAACTAAAATTGTATTTTAATTGTATTATGGAAATTTATGAATTTTCTCCTAAAGATGTGCATTACTTAACATAGTAAAACCATCCATCACAAGATATTATCAGCATACAGTTTCATAAATTATCCTCATTTCAGGAATGGATGAAATTATTAAACAGGATGGCTACTATCAGACAATTGGCCTAAATTTCTGGCAGAAAGGTGTAGTAAAGTATGGGTGACTGTCATTTGAAATAAACAAGCTTAGAATCTAGTTATCACATGAATGAAAACAATAATTTTCACATTTGTACCAAGTAATTCTTAATTGAATATCTGATGGACAACCGATGCACAATGACAAAAACAATAAATAACAAATCAAGTTCTTATTTCTCACCTCGTTCATCATGAATATCTTGCACCTGGAACTCGAGGAAGAGCACCGCTAAAATGAAGATGGAAATCAAAATAAAAAGTCCAGTCCTGTAGTGGAGTAGAACTCTGAAAGGGATCATCATGCTTGTTCCCCTTTTCTTTTGATAGTGGAAGACAATAGTGAACACCAGCAAACACTCTGGAATTAGAACTTGATTTTTTCCAAATTAATTTCCTTTATTTCCCCTTTACTTCAATTTTGTTTGTGTTGACGTCGTTTCTTTGATAATCTCCTTCTCACTCTTCTGGTTGTCTGCTTCCTCCAAGACCAAGTTCAAGAATGAAGATTCTTGCAAGTCTCATTTAACTATGGTTGGACAGTTACTGCCACGATTGTCATCTAAACCGCCGGCTCAGTCAGAGCCAGTCCTGGAGATGGATTGGAAGTCCACTGCGCCTCCTCAGCTCATCCAGGCACGTCGCATCCACCGCGTCCGTTGCGATGATTGACTTGCCAGCTCACCGGGAGCTCAGGGGTGCCACGGTCCTCTCGATCCGGCGAGATGAACCCGGGTCCGGGAGATGAAAAGGCAAAGGAAATGTCCTCAGGAAAGAGTTGCACTGGAGTTACATTTTCAGATTAAACAGCCTTTCTCCAGAGTGCTGGACACTTGCGCTATAAAAGACTGACATCCGCAATCGAGATTATAAGGAGAAAATTGGATCTTCGGTGAAGTGCCAGTGACGTATGACGGAGATGCAAAAAGTTGGTCGGAGTCGAAGTCTGCAACTTGGGTTGACTGAATTAGCGGTCACTTTTTGTTGATGACGTATAACGTATGCGTACAATGTACAGTACTCGCAAGAACGAGTAACTGAAGTAATAGACCATTTTGCTTATTACTAATTACAGAACTTCATTCGGTTCATCCATCGAGAGACTGCAGAGGCCTAGCCCTAGCTAGGAGGTGCCATTTCGTCCACAGATCATTTTCCCATTTAAAATTTTGTCTAATATCCAGTGAGGTAAAATAGGTCTACCACCACTTACAGTAAACTGCATGTAGATATGTTTACAAATCAAAGTTCAATTTGACCAAGTCAAAATACTAAAATAAAAAGTAATAGTAAAATGAATAAACACGGTAAGTAGACGAAGTGGAACTTAAACCAATATTAGGCATTATACTTATTACAATTATACTTATACCGATAGAATATCATATCGGCCTGTATAGTGAAACAAAGAATCGCTTACTGCTATTTAAAGGGGGAATTTCACGATAGTTTTGATTTTGTCCACTGTTTCGTTTGAAATAAAATCTTGAATTTGCGATTGAAGGTCTATACTAAATTTCTAAAAGGGCATAGTTCCAAACATAATTCCTATTCCTCATCTGCCTCCAGCACCCCCCCCCCCCAGTCGTGCACACCATTTTATTTTCCTACCCTTTTTTCGATTTCCTCATGCCTACGCCTTCCTTTTGCATATACTAGCGGCGGCATCCCCCCCCCCCCCCCCCCCGCCCCGGCCCCACTGACGGTGTCAAAAAAAGGAAGGGGGGAGGAAGGGAGAAAAAGAAGAAGAGCGATTCAACGCCGGGGAAGAAAAGGCACCAAAACAAAGGTATAGGGGCAGTGGCGTAACTACGGGGGGGCATGGGGGGGCACGTGCCCCCCCAATCGGCTGACAAAAAAAAAAAAACGGGGAAAAGGAGAAAAAGAGGGAGAAAGAAGAGTAACGTAGTGGGAAAGAAGAAATTATTATTCATTATAATGGTATATTACATTATAATCATGTTATGCTATATTACATAGGAAACATTTTTATCATAACTCTATGAAACATAATTTGCTCAGGGCCTATGTTGCCATTGTTCCTGGTGCTCGCATTGTCTGTTTAGAGAGATATATAAACCTGTTGTACGAAAAACTCCCGTTTCAAGTCAACATACACCAAATATATTATTGTTTTATGTAGTGACATAATATTTTTTTAATGACTACTTAAAATGATTGCCCCATGTTAAAGTATTAATATAAAACATTTCATGTCCGCGATTACGTTCGTATCAGTGGATTGGTAAGATAAGTCTGCTCTCCGTAAATTCCTAAAATCAGTCCTTAAAATGTCCCTTTTTCTAATCTGAATATCAAAAATTTTCAGCTCGCGCTTCACGCTCGCATCATTTGTTTAGTGAAATACGTATGGTCTTAGTGAATTCCTAGCCTTAGAATGCCCCGCTTCAGGTCTGAATTATCTAAATTTTCAGCTCGCGCTCGCAATATTTGATTAGTGAGATGCGTATGGTAATCATGATTACAATGACTACACAAAGTGCTTCATGTGTTCAGATGTAATTCTAACAAAATTAGCAAGCGCTTGGCACTCTCATTAGATGACCATGGTGAGATATGTATACTATTAAGGGATTCCTAAAATATAGTCATTAAGATCTCCATGTTTGGGGTCAATATATACAAAAATTTCGGCTAGCACTACGCGCTCGCATTGTTTAGCGAGACAGGTACGTATCATGATTACAAAATCGATTATAATGTCCCTTCTTAGGTCTGAATATAAAAAATTTTCAGCTCGCGCTTCGCGCATATTAGGTCAGTATACCTGACAACTGAACGCGCTTCGCACGCCTCACTAAGTGACTCAAAATTTTTGCTGGTGCCCCCCCCCCAATGCCCGCACCCATGGTACGCCACTGTATAGGGGAACAATGGGGGGACCGGCTCTCAGGCCATTGCATTTTTGTTTTCACTTTAAATGCTCGCACTTCATTGCCGTGGGATCGAGATAATAATCTGCTCGAGAGGATAGCATGGTCCTTACAATGTCACGTTTTCAAGTTGAAATGCACAAAATGATTCTTCTCACGATTCGAGTTCTCATTATTTCGTTTCATCCAGATTCGCATCCTGTTCAAAATTGCAGGGAAGTATTGAAACACTATACGGGATTTCAGCTCGCGCTCCGCGCACACAGTTCTTAGTGATGTATATCCTCTACATGAATTAAAAAAAAAAAAAAAAAGGAGGCCCATATTTTCAGCTCGCACTCAGTTGCATTCGCATTATTGTTTATGTACTAATGTAGATACGCGTATCCCGTTCACGATTACAAAAAATGCTTAGAATGTCACATTTTTGGGTTTAAATCGTCCAAAAAATAAAAGAAAAAAAAAATCGCTGAGCTTATAAATTTTAGCTCCGGCTTCGTGCCGACATAATTTATTTAGTAAGATGAATATTCTCTTTACAAATTTCTTTTTCATGTAAAACACTTTCACTCTCTATTCAGTATCCAAAATTTCAGCTCACTTTGCTTTTATTATATTGAAACTATGAAGGTGCTAAAGTTAAACGGAAACAAAAAAGTTTGGCCCCATGTTCGGCCGTCGTGCTTCGCACTTGCATCAACCAACTAGTTATGTACATGTATAGGCCTACCTATTCTTCTCTTGGTTACAACAAAGTGGTTAGAACGTTCAGTTTTCAATTCGAAATATCAAAAATATTTTTGATTATTATGTACCCTCATTAAATCATTTCAAATAAACAAATCTCCTTTCAGTGCATTAAAATTTTCAGCTCGTGTTTCATGCTAACATTAATTGTTTGATAAGATACGCTTTTTAATGATAACAAAAAAATCCCCCAGAATACTGAATCTTAAGGTTTAAAGAAAAAGAGGTTTGTAATGTAGTTTATAATGTACTTTATGAACTTTAGTCGATGGCAATACCTCCTCCAAAAGCGAACAAAAAAAAATCAGCTTTTTCCTGCTGATTGGGGGAAAATGTGAATGAAAATGTTTTCCGCCATTTGGTGCGACCCCCCCCCCCCCCCCGCTAACCGCGCGGACAATTGAACTGATATTGATTAACAAATAAAACTCGACTTTTGAGATTAGTGATTTTTCCTGGAATTGAACACCTGATAGAACTAGATGGCGCTCTTTACATTTTTACAGAGTAGAAAAAAAATAACTCTGCATTTTTAGACTTGCGATTTGGACATCTTGACCCAAACAAATCTAGATATACTTTAGTTTCAACAACTCGCCAACTTGTCTTCTTGTCCCCCAAAAGCCGACTTTCCGAATTTTACCAGCTCGTCGTCATCCAAACCCAAACAGTCGACCTTCCGAATTTCTTTATCCTGTCGTCTTATCTCAAAGAAGCTGGCATTGCCGATCGCTCTGCAACACTTATTGATAACATATTTTGTAACGTCATGCCGACTCCTGATTCTGAAATAATATTATCTGATCTGACTGATCACTTTCCTATTATGTCACATTTTACCCTTAAGCACTCATGTATTAATCCTTCCAAGCCATCAAGGCGGAGACCTACTCCAGAGAATCTCGCAAGACTGGGTGTTTCGTTAGAGTCTGTTGACTGGTCACCTATTTATAACAATAATGATGTAAACATATGCTTCAATAACTTTCTGAATATTTTTATTAGTGAATTAGATAAGCATATTCCAAAAGTAAAAGATAGACAAACTAACTACAAAAAATCATCAAGACTTCCTTGGATATCTAAAGCACTTTTGCGTTCAATCAACAGAAAAAATAATTTATATTATAATTCCAAACTTAAAGGCACTCTTCAGGCTAAAACTAAATACACCACATATAAGAATACTTTAACCAAAACAATACGTTTGGCAAAGAAAAGATATTTTACTGATCAAATAATTCTGTATAAACACGACATTCAAAATACATGGAAAGTTCTTAAACAAGCCATGAATTTATCCAATAACAAGTCCGATATAACTGAAATAAGGTCTAACGGTGATATTATTGGAGATCCTGATGATATAGCTAATATTTTTAATGACTATTTTTCATCTATAGGAACTAACCTAGCTAGAGACATCCCCCTTCAACAAAACACTTTTTTGATTACCTAGGTACACCTAATTCTAGTTCAATATTTTTCACTCCCGTAGTCAAAAAAGATATTACTGATATTGTATCTAATTTGAATAATAAAAAAAGTCCTGGTTATGATGATGTCAATAACTTTATTTTAAAAGGTATAATATCTGAAATTGTCGATCCTTTGACATATATTTTTAACATTTCTCTAACCTCCGGTCAAGTCCCTGATCGCATGAAAATTGCCAAGGTCATTCCATTATACAAAAAGGGTGACAAGTTAAGTGTCAGTAATTATCGCCCAATTTCTTTATTATCATCCTTGTCAAAAATTTTAGAAAAAGTGGTTTATAGCAAAACAATTGATTTTTTAAAATCTCACAATATTTTTTCTAATTTTCAGTTTGGATTTAGAGAAAAACACAACACAGAACATGCATTACTGAATTTCGTTGATAAAGTGGCTCACGCTTTTGATAATTGCTCACATCTAGTCGGCATTTTTCTGGACTTCTCCAAGGCCTTCGACACCATTAACCATGATATCTTATTACATAAACTTTCTCATTATGGTGTGCGCGGGAAGGCCTTGGAGTGGTTCAGAAGCTACTTATCCGACAGACGTCAGTTTGTATCTTTGAATGGTCATGCATCCAATATGCAGTACATTAATTGTGGAGTCCCGCAAGGCAGTCTGTTAGGCCCTTTATCATTTATTATTTATATTAATGACTTTTGTAAATCATCTGATATCCTTTCGTTCATTCTTTTTGCAGACGATTCTAATATATTTTATTCCCATAAAAATCCATATACCTTAGTAAATACAATTAATAATGAACTTTTAAAAGTCACACAATGGATAAGATCCAACAAATTGTCTCTTAATTTACTTAAAACTAAATATATGCTATTTAGCAATTCCATTGATACACTTCCCATGGACATTGTTTTAGACGAAACTAATTTAGAAAGTGTCACATTCATTAAATTTCTCGGTGTTACCGTTGATAATAAGCTTTCCTGGAAATACCACATAGATTGGATATGTAAGATTATTTCGCGAAATATTGGCATTATCAATAAACTGAAATATCATTTTTCGTCGTCATCACTTTTAATGCTATATTCTTCCCTGATCTTGCCTTACTTGAATTATGGGATACTTGCCTGGGGCAGCACCCATCAAACCATTTTAGATAGACTGTTATTACTGCAAAAGAAGTCCCTTCGTGTTATTCATAATTCAGCTTTTCGTTCACACACTGACCCACTATTTTTTGATAGCAAATTGCTGAAGATAAGCGACCTATATTTATTTCATTTAGGACAATTTATGTTTAATTTTGACAAAAACACACTTCCGCGTGTATTTGATTCTATGTTTCCTCTTAATCGGTCTTTTCATAATTACCCTACTCGGCAATCTGACGAATTTCATTTACCCCGTTTTAGAACTTTATTAGCAAAGAGTACATTTATGTTCGATGGCCCTAGATTTTGGAACTCCCTCGACAATAACATAAAAAACAGCCCTTCCATATATTCTTTTAAAAGAAAACTTAAAAACGTTTTACTTAAATCCTACCGAGGTCTTCAGTTCTAATTCCCGCTCGTTATCATCTCCTCTCAGACTTAAAGTTATTTTTTTTAGTCTATCATTTTGTTTTATCCTCTCTTTTCGGTCGAAATTTGTCCTGATTCTATTTTACGTTTATTTCTCCTTTTGTCGTCCTGTTTTTTTTTTGTTTTTGTTTTTTTTCTATTATTTTTTCGTTTTGTCTTGTTCTGTGAGTTATCCTGTTCTTTTTAATCTATTCAGTAAATCTCCGTAGGCAAATAGCAACCATTGCGTCTCTCTCTCTCCCTCTCTCCTCTATTCTCTTTCTTTAGGGGGATTCACATTATACAAGCTATGCTTTTTAGTGAATCCCCCATTTCCACAGATACTTTTTTTTTCTATCCTAACTATATATTATTTGTCTATAAAATATTTTGTATTATATTTTTATATGTTAGTTATGATTATTATTAATGTATTGTAAATATTTGTTATAATCTATGAAAATGATTTGTATCAATATTTGTTATTTCTGTTGGAAATAAAACTGAATCTAAAAAAAAAAAAAGCTGACCTGCCGATTTTCAACATCTCGTCTTCTCGTTAATAAACCCCTCAAAAAAAGTTTTGCAACTCAGTTTGGGGGGATGATATCTTTTTGGTTAATGAAGTATAAAAAGGTGATACTGGTATCATTGGAAAGCTGAATTATTCTTCTTTACAATGACATGCTTTCTAAAGATATCACTTTTACACATGATGATGGCACATTTAGAAATTTATTACCATTCAAACTTGCAGTTTGAGTTGGAGAACTCAAACATGACATGGCAACGAATTTTGCAACATTTCATTTCTAACATTGCTGCATATTCATCATGTCTGTGTATTTCATGATAACAGTAGCATTACAAATGACACATGATCGTAAAGAAGAATATTTAAACTTTCCAATGATACCACTTTCACATATGATGATGGCACACTAAGAAATTTATTAGCACTCAAACTTGAGTTGCAGAACTTTTTTTGAGGGGTTTTTATATACGTCTTTCTCATCTTCTTCTCTTGCCATTACAAGCTTCCTTAGAAGACATGGCAAGATCAGATGGGAACACCACTAGGGTGACACGAAATTTGCTCCTGCGGCAATTGATCAGGGCTTAAAGGGGAAGTTCACCCTGAAGAAAACTTTGTTGTAAAAATAGCAGAAAAAAAATAGTTAAAATATATTAGTGAAGGTTTGAGGAAAATCCGTTAGAGAGTAAAAAAGTTATTAGAGTTCAAAGTTTTGGATTTGTGACGTCATAAACGAGCAGCTGCCCCATGTGTTATTTAATATAAAATGCATGAATTTCAAATTTTGTATGGTTCCTGATGTCTTAATTTTGTTTCCTATTCATGATCGGGTGTGAAACGATTTGTCTATTGATATACAAAAGGTACAGTGAAAACCATCTTCAATTTTCTGAGAAAATGACATTTCATTGATTTTTTACTATTCGCTATATAGGAATGTTGCTCGCATATGACGTCACAAATCAAATAATTGAAATTCTAATAATTTTTTTATTATTTGATGAATTTTCTCGAAAACCTTCGGCAATATTTTTAATTATTTTTTTCTGCCATTTTTACAATAAACTTTTTTTTTAGGGTGAACTTAGCGTTAAGGTTAGAGTGGCAATAGGGTTTTATGTAACGGTTTAGGATAGGGTAAAAATCGTGGGTGAAGTTGGTGATTCCATTTGTGTGTGTGGCATTTAGAGCGGAGTAATTGTCGCGCGATAAAATGTCATGGAACCCCAATCAGATATATATGCTACATCAGCATCTCGTCTGAAGGATGTTGACATTGCTAGACCTAAGATCGTGTCATGTAATAATCATTTCTACAGCATGTGGGCAAGACGAGATGATTATCAGAGCATTTGGGTTGCATATTTTTAGCTCCCATGTTTTTATCTTTCTGAATTTTTGTTCACCGTCTTTATTGTTATGGCACTATGTTATTTGCTTTGTGATTTAATGTCATTCTATTCGATGTTTTAATTCCCACTTGGGGAACCTGTATTTGGGGAGGGGGCTCTTATCTTTCCTTCTCCTACTTTTCCTTGTTCTTTTTCCCTCCATCTCTCCATCTTCGTCCTCATCCCCTTCCCTTCATCTTTCTTTTACTTTTCTCATCCCCTCCTCCTTCTTCCTCTTCTCCTCCTCTTCTTCTTCATCATCATCATCTCCTCCTCCTCATTCTTGTCTCAAATACAGTACAAACACACTGAGAACCACTCCTCTCTCTTCTCCAACAACACACTCATCATTTCGTTTTCCATTTCAATCTTTTTTTTTAACCATTTATAGTTTTAACACTACTTTTTGATCCATAAAATAATAAAAACAATCAAGAAATAACATCTCTCAGTGGTAATTATGTTTCTTTGATCTCATATACAGCAGCATAATATAACAAGAAATATACAATTCAAGTATTCAAATTACATGAACAGGAATGAACGTAGGCCTAAATTATTTCAGTTTTTATATATTAGCTTCAATTAAACATATTCCTAATTTAAAACAAAATGTTTTGTTCTAGTTTCAATTCAACCTGCAGACATAATCATGTTCTGTGCGTTGAAATTGGATTGATTTCTATTATTTCATGAAATTATCAATTTCATAAAGTAATTAATATGAACATACATGCACATCTTCATCACAGACATTGTAACTTATCTTTAACAAATCATTCTGACAAACGTATAAGGAACACATTTTTTAACTTACAGTGTGCAAAGACTGGCAAGGATAACATACATTACAGTATATATATAATATACATTACAGTATATATATATATATATATATATATACAGTGCCTCCCAGAAAAAAGAAACCGAGTTTTAGCGATGATTTCTCATAACTTAATCATTAATAAAATAGACAAATGACCTACCAATGTAAAGCTTAGAATCTCCTCTTCCATCTGATATTACTTAGATTGATTTTCATTCACGCATGAGTGAGCAAAAACAATTTGAAGAGGGGATACCAAAAAGTCACTTGGCGGGCTGTATCTGGGTTTCAAAAGGAAAACCACATTTTTAAAAGTTCAATATCTGCTCTTTAATTTGATACCTCAATTGCAGAAAATAGTCGAGAAATAACAAAATTCTGGCTATTTCAAATAAGACTTGAATTTCAATAATTTCATGAAATGAAGAGGTTTTACAGGCTAGCGTTCAAACTCACTCGACACTCCGTTTTGTTGACGATCAACCATGCATTAAGTCTTTTGTTAACCATGCGATAGCTTCTGTGGAAAAACGGTGAAAACACGTTTATTTGATTAAATTATGGAAATACAAGCATTGTTTTGAGGGAGCATAAGTTTTTTACTTCTTGACCATTTTCTGTGATTAAGGTATCAAATCAAAGAGCAGATATTGAACTTTTTAGGCATGTGGTTTTCATTTTGAAATTTAGATACCCCCCGCCAAATGAGTTTTTGGCATCCTTTCTTCAAATTGTTTTTGCTCACTCATGCGTGAGAAAGGAATAATTTAACTAATGTCAGATGAAAGAGGGGATTCTAAGCTTTACATTGGTAGGTCATTTGTCTATTTTATTAATGATTAAGTAATGATAAATCATCGCTAAATCTCTGTTTTGTTTTTTTCTGGGACGCACTGTATATATATATACACTCCCCTCCAAAAGTTTGGGAACACCTGCATTCAGTGTGTGTTTTTCTATACTTGGTAGACTTTATTGATATTCAGGCTCATAGCACAGTTGAATTTTTGTTTTAAAGTGAAGATTATACAGCAGTGTAAATTTTGTTATTGATTCAAACAAATTTATACTCTCTTAAATGGCTGGCTACCAGTCAAGATGGCATTCTCTCAAAATGCTAACTTCTTTTATTACATGCAGTTATTCAGAGCTTTTACACTATTACTTGTGCAACTTCATTCATTTTTCCTTTTCTTAGTCAGAAGTCAGACACAAAAATAAAATTAAACAATACTCAGTGTTTCACTGATATGGAAAACTTTTAAAATAAATTTTATTGAATAAACATAAAAGACAATAAATCATATATTTCTTTTAATAACCACAATATTAATCAAAAAAGGTATCATTTTTTCTTGATCATGGAAACTCATTTATTGCAAAAAGACTTCACAGTTTATTCTTTCTTTTTGTGATACTGTAACAAAACATAAAATCTTGAATGAATTTTAACTTAAAGGCATGTCTTTCTTTTTTCGAAGTGTTCCATTTAGACTGCCTTCTCATCAAAGAATCCTCCTTTGACAGCAATAACAGCACGACACACTCTTGGCAACCTGTTGGTCAACTTCTTGAGGGAGTCATTTGAAATACCCTGCCATGCCTTCTGTAGTATCTCCCACAGATGAGTCTCACTTGTTGGGCAAGTTTTTCGAACCTTCCTGTCTAGTTCTTCCCAAAGCAGCTCGATGGGATTGAGATCTGGGGACTGGGGTGGCCAATCCATGATTTCCAGGACTTGTTTCTCTTCCTTTTTCTTCAAGTAGTCTCTGCATAGTCTTGACATGTGTTTGGGGTCATTGTCCTGCTGGAAAATTAATCCTTCTCCAATCAGACGTTTCCCTGAAGGGATGGCCTTCCGCTGTAGGATTGAATGATAGCCGTGCTGGTTGAGGATACCCTCTACTCTGTGCAAGCTGCCTACCTTTCCTGCACCAAAGCAACCCCAAACCATGACATTACCACCACCATGTTTCACAGTTGGCTTGATGCACTGGGGTAGCATCTTTTCTCCCTTTTGCCGTCTCACATAGGTGCGTCGCTTGCTGCCAAACACCTCGAACTTTGATTCGTCAGACCAAAGAACCTTCTGCCACTGCTCCAAAGACCAGTCTTTATGCTTCTTAGCCCAAGCAAGCCTTTTCTTCCGGTTCTTTTCTTTGAGGAGTGGTTTCCTTGAAGCCACACGGCCCATCAGCCCTGCTCCACAGAGACGTCTTCTTGCAGTTGAAGAACATACAGGCGTTTCACGGGTGTTGTTGAGGTCAGCTGCAATCTGTGGGCAAGTCAGACAACGGTTGCGCAGACTGCTCACCCGAATGTATTTATCTTCAGCAGGAGATGTTGTTTTTGGCCTACCACTTCGTTTCCTGTCCCCATTAGACCCAGTGGCCTCTTTGCGTTTCAGGCTGTAGTGAACAGCATGGATACTGATCTTAAGTTTCCTGGCTATTTCTCGCATGGAGTAGCCTTCTTTCCTCAAAACTACAATTGACTGACGTGTTTCCAAAGAAAGCTGTCTTGTCTTAGCCATTTTAATTTTGTGACTGACTTCTGACTAAGAAAAACTGAATAGGCAAAATGAATGAAGGTGCACTGGAATAAGTGTAAAAAAACTCTGAATAACTTTTGAATTCATGAATTTCAAATTGCACTGATGTCTACTCCACTTCCATGCATTTTCTTTAAAGAAGGATTAGGCATTTGTCAAGTTTAGATGTTTTCCAGGATAAAGATGCAGATTTCCATAAATTAACTGTCTTATGAACAATAGGCCTACTGAGCAACAAATTCTGAGGACATCTGCTGTAACATTCACAAAATAATGGGAAGAATTTCAGAATAGAACCCCACACAGAACAATGTTAAACAAAGTAAGCATTTTTTAGAGAATGCCATCTTGACTGATAGCCTGCCCTCTTTGGCAGCTGCACGTCTCTTAAGAGCTTTGAATTTGTTTGAATCAATGATAAAATGTACACTGGTGTATAGCCTTCACTTTAAAACAACAATACGGCTGCACTATGAGGCTTAACTTCAGTAAAGTCTACCAAAGTTCGAAAAACACACACTGAAGACAGGTGTTCCCAAACTTTTGGAGGGGAGTGTATATGTTTTTTAATGTATGTGACTTTAATATATTATACTAGTATACATTATATGTAACATTCAATGCATATGTTTTTATTCTTGGATGTAAACTTCAAGTCCAGGGGAGCGTTTCATCAATATTTTCATCTGACAAGTTGTCAGATCTGACATCTTTCCAAGATTTTGATTGGCTTAGAGGCACTGTTCCTATAGTAACTGTCTGATAAACTGGGAATTGTCGGATAAAACGTCCGAAAAGTCCTTTCATGAAACGCCCCCTAGGTCGGGGATTTATAATACTGTAGACACCATTGTTCCTTTCCTCTTTTGTACCTGTGTATTTGCTTTGTAACTTCTTCATTGTTGAAATGCCGAATAAAAAAATATATATAGAGGTATGTGATTTCCTTATAATAAAACATACACACTCAAAACCTTTCAGACAACATGGGGCCTATTGTACATGTAGAAAGAGTTGTTAATAATCGCAACTCCAACAATCAAACGCAACTTGAAGTGTTAACCGATAGAAATCGAGTATTAGGGACTTACGCTTGATTTGTTGAGTTGTGACCAGATGCAAATCTCTTTGCAATGGGCCCTTGGTTTACTAAAGTTACATGAACTGATCAAATTTTTTAAATTTATAGCAAAGTTTTGACATTCAAACAGCGATGTTAAATAACCAATAACTGCCATATTTCAAACTGAGTAATTGCTGTAGCAAACAATTATTCCATGAGAAAATCTTAAAAATCAAGGTTAATTGTCACATTACTATAGATCTATATCTGATACATTAATGTAAACTTAACTTTGTGAAATAAAATGATAACTCTGAAGATCACTAACACAGAAAGGTATTTGTGGGACAATGTTGTAACATTACTTGGAAAAAGACCAGTTTGATGAAATACTGTGCATATTTTTCTCATTTGTCAATAATTACACATTTACTTCTAGAGTTATATTTTCAAATACAAACACTTGGGTAGTCACTTCATTGGAATCAGATCAAACTCATTTTGAGATTGTTGCCACAACTGGCAATTATCTTAAATATACCTGTTTCAGCTTTGTTTAAATTCTTAAGAAATAACCAGTTCATGGTGTAAACCAGAATGCAAATTGTTAATACAGTTCATTCAATTATTGTTTTACTGTGAACATCATCACTGAGAAAATTACACCTTATATCTCAAATTTAAAGGAATATACTATTTTTTTATGGCTAGAAAATCTCTCCCCCCCCAAAAAAAAAAACAGCTCTAGGCAAATTGATAAAGAAATGTGATAAGTTACACATAAGTAATTGAAATGATTAAAAACAAACTATGTGATTGTACAAACTATGTGATTGTACAGCTAAACCCACAATAATCATGGATTTTTTTTCTGTGTATAATTTGTCACTGCTTTCACAAACTGTCACAAGAATATCACATAATGACAAGTATATAACACCAAGCACCTAGTACTGAACATTAAAAAAAACTACAAAACTACATAAAACTGTATTAAATTGATTGAATATCAGTACTATGTAATCAATCAAAGGAAATGAATTAATTGTGAAATTCATACATAGAGTCCAAGATATTGGGCTTAAAACCAATTCATGTCGATAGCTTTTTATACCAGAATCATATATCTTATGGCTACATAAACATGTATGCCTGTTTAAGGGACATACATGTACACAAATTAACAGTTAAATGCCAACTCCTTCAGCCAAATTACTTGTACATTAATGATCTGTATCACACAATAAAATACTCCCAATAAATGTGATGAAATAAAATCTAGATGTTATGATGACATAGTACAGTATGCATGCTTGAAATTATCCTTTTCAGACGGTTGGTCTTAACCCTAAATAGACTGGGCTATTTCGATGCCTAAGAAGACATAGGGGGGATGATCTCGGCCGTCGATTGCGTGATCGCGAAAAAAATTGGCACGCGCGTCACCCATTGCATTATCTACAAAACTATATCAAATTCTGTGAAAATCTCATTTCTCATTAATTATGCTAATTTACGCATAAAATCATAAGTTTGCTCTAATTAACAAAATAATGCCCCTAAAATGCTATTTTTTGTTTCATATACTCTTTATAGGCATCTGATCAAATTCATTGTTGTATCGCGAAAAATGTCGAGGGGTCAGCCCCCCCCCCCGTTTTCTTAGGTTTAATACATCTGAGGAAAGGTGGGGGGGTAGGCTGAATATAAAAATTACATGTATGATTGCACAACACAATGAAATACAAATAATGCTCATGTTATACTTAAAAAGTTACATGAGGAAAAGGATGAAGTGGTACATTTCATGCTAATATCTATTCTTGGTATCTACTACTATTATGGTCGAATAAACCTGCATAGATGTACTACCCAAGTAAATATTTTCAAAAATGCGATTCCAGTATAAAAGTTAGGCTAGTTGAATACTTGAGATTGATATCCTCAAAATAAGTCACATCACAAATATGACTACATCAAAAATGTATGTCTTATCTTATGTGATCTCTAAATCATAAATGTACGTTAATAGGTACATGATTAACAGCTCTGAATGTTACCTTTGCTATTCAATCATTAAAAGTCTTATTAAAAACAATATTTTGGTGAGAATCAGCAAATTATATCTCTTTTTTATTTGAGAGTCAGAGTATAAATGATATAAAGATTACTAGTCAGATTAAGATTATATACATGTAGTTTATCTCACCTTGAGAATCATGAGGAGTGTTTCATGTAAAGTTTTGTCGATGATATTTACTGACTAATTTGCTATTAGCCAATCAGCTGCAAGGATTTCAGTAGCTTATAACAATAGTCTGTGAAAATCAATGACTCTTCGTTTCATGAAATGCTTCTCAGGTTTAATCATTCAGACTCTTCTACTAATTGACTAAGTATTCTCAGTATTATGAAAATAAATAATCTTTTACCTATTATCTTCATTAGAAAAAAAATTTGGAGCTTGCGGTCCAGTGGATCAATCTCTATATTTTGAAACAGAGGAGCGCGGGTTTGAATCTCGGCCATGGCATATTTTCCTTCAGCAAGAAATTGATCCTCATTGTGCTGCACTCAACCTAGGTGAGGTAAATATGTACCCGGTAGGACTTTTGAAATGCTCAAGAGTGTATTTGTTCTCATTTCATAGTGACTGTACGGCAGACCAGTGATGGCCTGGTGGTAAGGTCACTGACCAGCAATCAGTAGATCTGAGGTTCAAATCCTGCTGGTTCCAACAACTGAAATTGATCAATGCGACCCTATTTACTGGGTGCAAGCCAGAAACTGTATTTTCAGTACAATGGAACTTCCCCAGCAAGCCTTAAACATTTGAATCAAATTTTGTCACAATCAAGAAAATATACCTGAAAATATAATCTGAATATATCACTTTCTCAATCACAACAAAACAACATTCATGTAATTACACCATTCAGATAGACATCTTGGGGAAAACTGTCACTACAAATCTCCCGTTATGCTTATTTTAGCAAGAGAGAGGGTCTCTGTTGCGGATTTCTGTCCCTTCTCATACAAGATATAGATATACTTGCTCTCTTGAAGGTTATTTGGGATAGCCATCATGGTGCTGTAACCACTAGCCTTAGGCCAGACTGAGAGGGCGCTAGCCCAGGTTGTCCCGTTGTCGTAGCTCCAACGCAGTGTCAGGTTGATTCCTGCCAAGGGGCAAAGATTTTAAGAGTTGTTACATTCTTCATGGTTTGATAGAGTATTACAAGAATTTAAATGTCAAGGGGTGGGTGTATTTTAAAGCTGTTTTTTTGCCTACGAGCGACTTTATGATGAACTAGTGACCCTTTCTTCAAAACTAGATCAACGCCAATTGAACTCTGGTGTGCATCACTTACCACAAGAAAGG
The DNA here is from genome assembly GCF_018143015.1 of Lytechinus variegatus. Classification (NCBI taxonomy): domain Eukaryota; kingdom Metazoa; phylum Echinodermata; class Echinoidea; order Temnopleuroida; family Toxopneustidae; genus Lytechinus; species Lytechinus variegatus. Next base: position 20,348,217 of record NC_054754.1, read on the forward strand.
ATCACTAGTCGTTTGTAAAAGTCGCTCGTAAGTTCCAAACAGCTTTATGAAACATCCAAAGGAAATATGTAAAACTTATCTTTGGGAAAAGCTATAACAAGTAGCGCTTCTAGATTTTCAAAACAATCGTGGACTTTAAAACTAGGTGTAGTTTTCGCATGTACTACGGGGAAACTCTCTACAACGCATCAATTCTTTTGAAATGCAATGAAAATCACAATGGAGAGCTGAGAGGCTTTTGCCAAAAATGGTGGACTGGGACAGCAGATCATCCAAAGAAGTGAACTGGATGAACAATTGCAAATATGTCATTGTCCAGAGTCAAGAGATTCTGATGCTGTCCCGGTCCACAAACTTTCTAACAAACATTGTGATTTGACTTGCATAAAGGAATCGGTGTGTTGACGAGAGATTCCCTGTAGTAAATGTAAAAAGTTTGGACTTACATACTCCAACACCAACATCGTCAATGGAATCATTTATTTCATTACCTCTTTATGTTTTACACTTATTGATTACCAGTTATCTGTTATTTTTTTATTATTTCATTTATTGATTTGTTGTTTGTATGATTGACATTAATTACCTCTTAAAATTGTACATTTATATATTCATACTTTGTTTCTATAGATTTAAATTGATTATATTGTATTTGTTTTATTCACATTCTGTTTGAATTGTAAAGTGCTTAGAAACTGTTTTGTAATAAGCGCTATATAAAAGCTCCATATTATTATTATTATTATTATAACCAGCTGTTGATGCTGGAGTGTGATACTTTACGCATCAGTACAAGTATTACTACACTCGTTCTTTTAAACAGATTTATCATTACCCCAGTTATTTATATTCTGTCCTACCTACACACAACAAAAAATTTCTCGACTTCATGGAGCATTCCAGCGAGATTTTCCTAAGTCTCAAGCTTGCCATACAGTATAGCCATTGCGATGAACCTTTAACAAAATCTGAATGGTAATGCAATTACCTACATGTAAAACATAATATTATTAGAGTCCTTTTTTTCCTTGCTCTCAACACAAACACTGAAGCACTGGTGTAAGGAGCTTGATTCAACACCCTTTCCTTGCTCTCAAAACAAACACTGAAGCACTGATGTAAGGTGTGGATTCAGCACCCTTTCCTTGCTCTCAACAAAAACACTGAAGCACTGATTTATGGAGTTGATTCAACACCCCTTCCTTGCTCTCAACACAAACACCAAAGCACTGATTTACGGAGTTGATTTAGCACCATTTCCTTGCTCTCGATACAAACACTGAAGCACTGATGTAAGGTGTGGATTGAGTACCCTTTTCTTGCCCTCAACACAAACACTTTCCTTGCTTTCAAAACAAACACTGAAGCACTGATTCAAGGAGTTGATTTAGCACCTTTTCCTTGCTCTCAATACAAACACTTGAACAAAAGTGTAGGGCTTGATTCAAGCATCACCTCAACAAACACTTAAGCCTTGGTATAGAAGGTTGATTCAGCACCATTTCTATGTCCTCAACACAAACACGAGAGCATCAATATAGAGGCTCATATCAGCACTGTTTTCTTGCTTTTAAATAGAAATTGCTTGATTCAACACTCTTTCTTAATGTCAACACGAGTACATAATCATTGATGTAGGAGCTTGATTTAGTACTTGTATAAATTTGCTTCTTACACAAACACACTTGGACATAGGACTACTGTTGTAAGTTAGAGCAATTACGGGATCGGAGTTCGGTTCGGAAGTTTTGCTCCTAAAATCGGAATCGGTTCGGATATCGGATCGGAAGATATTCAAAAACAAAAAAATACATTAAAATTTGTATGTGGCCGGCGCGTGGACAAATGCGGCACGCTACACTGATGGCAGAGTTTGTTTTGATCTCCGACAAAAGCGGAGGAAGAAGATGATGAGTTGTTTTGATCTCCGACATAATCGGAGGAAGGAAAATAAGATAATGACGTTCCAGCGAGCGACACTACCGCCGATCAACGATAGGCCTCTTCTTTACAACATCGTGGTGATGGCGGAGTCCGTCGTGAACTTTTAGAGGCCGCATTACATACCGAAAAGACGCACTATTATCCAAAGTTGTTTACGATGATATTCACCTTCTCTACAACATCGTAGTGATAGCGAAGGTAATCGTAATCTCAAAAAGATCGCATGACCTCCCGAAAAAGACGCATTATTATCAAGAGTTGTTTACCGTGATATTCACCTTCTCTGCAACATCGTAGTGATGGCGGAGGTAATCGTAAACTCTTAAAGGTCGCATGACCTCCCGAAAAAGACGCATTATTATTCAGAGTTGTTTACCGTGATATTCACCTTCTCTACAACATCGTAGTGATAGCGGAGGTAATTGTAAACTCATAAAGGTCGCATAACCTCCCGAAAAAGACGCACTATTATCCAAAGTTGTTAGAGATGATTTTCACCTTCTCTACAACATCGTAGTGATGGCGGAGGTAATCGTAAACTCTTAAAGGTCGCATGACCTCCCGAAAAAGACGCATTATTATCAAGAGTTGTTTACCGTGATATTCAACTTCTCTACAACATCGTAGTGATGGCGGAGGTAATCGTAAACTCTTAAAGGTCGCATGACCTCCCGAAAAAGACGCATTATTATCCAGAGTTGTTTACCATGATATTCACCTTCTCTACAACATCGTAGTGATGGCGGAGGTAATTGTAATCTCATTAAGGTTGCATGACCTCCTGAAAAGGACGCATTATTATCAAGAGTTGTTTGCCGTGATATTCACCTTCTCTACAACATCGTAGTGATGGCGGAGGTAATCGTAAACTCTTAAAGGTCGCATGACCTCCCGAAAAAGACGCATTATTATCCAGAGTTGTTTACCATGATATTCACCTTCTCTACAACATCGTAGTGATAGCGGAGGTAATCGTAAACTCTTAGAGGACGTATAGTCAGATAGTCGTAAATATTACCGCGCATGTCAGCGTGTTCAACTAAATCTTATTTGCCTATGCTTAAGATCAAAACACATCGTCTTTTCGCTGTTTTTCTTCCTCCATTTTTGTCGGAGATCAAAACAAACTAGAATTTTAATTCGTCATGAGGACGAATTAGGTGATCTGTCTCTGATTCTCTTGATCATGAATACAATCTACATGTTAATTTAGATTAATATGATCATCATGATGAAAACTAACTCTGTCATTCTGAAAAGAATGTGTTGATAACTTGAAAATCGAGAAAAGGGAAAGTTATGTGACAGATATATACAGTATCATGATATACATGCATTTTATATTTTAATATGCAATATTCTAACTTTTATACTGAAATGGGGGTTGGTTATATGATTGAATGACAATACCCAAGCACCTTACCGACTTATTATGTAGACAAATCCAAGTAGAAATCCTCCAATATAATTTTCCAGTTATTGTACGATCCTAATATTTGACACGAAACCACACAGATGTTATAAGAAAACTGACTTGGCTAGCACAACGTTCTTTTGGATTTTTCATTTTGGTGAATAACAGAAAAAACGGTAGTACAAAACTTGTATATGAGATGGAAGATACAATGTAGATTATAGCGTTTGCTCCAAGTGAGATAGAAACCCACAAAAGTATTAAGTTGACGACGTTCACAAAACTCATGTTTACTTGAGAAGAAAACTTTGATAAGTGTGTCAGAAAGGAAAGTTGTAGTTTCCATCCGTCTTGTGATGATGTAAAAAAAAAGCAGAGAGAGAGAGAGGGGGAGATTGAGAGAGCTAGGTTAGATATCAGAGACTTCATAGTGAGTGACAGGTCAAAGGTGAGTGTGCTGTTTACCATCAATAATGACCACTTTGACAGGCATATTGCCAAGGACTCTACACATAAGCAAATTAAGAGGATCTCTTATCCAATTTTGCAAGTAAAATAAAAGGATTATCCAGGCATCTGATTGGAAAATAAATGCAACATTCCGATAGCTTAGAATCTCAGCTACAACATACTCAAAGCTCAAAGAAATCCGTTTAAATAAGATAGAGATATGGCTCGCGAAATAGAGAAATGTAGAGTTTGGTTTTGAGAAAAAGTCATTTCCCATAGAGATTGCACACAAAATGAGCGAAAATGACATGCCTCTATAACTTGCACTTTTTTAGGATGATCAGTTCCTTTAAAAGTGAATAAAGGCATCAAATTAGAAAGAGTATGTCCTCAGCTACAACATATTGAAAACTGAGCGAAAATTGACCAATATTTACAGAGTTAAAGTCAAATTTGCATAATTATAATGACGTCATAAGTAGCAAAATGGGAATTTTGAGTTCCGACGCCATTTTGATGACGTCATGATAAAATTTCGGGTCAAATGCGACATGAAATCACATCTCCCATCCATACTCTATTCGAATATGAAAAAAAAAATGGGGGTCAACGGACTACTTTAAAAGCTATAATGAATTTTATATAGGCATGTTTTTGCACATATATTGTCTATGTTTAGTGCGTGCGTGCACGCGTGCTGTAAACTTTGATGGAGGCTAATTCCTTTATTACTTGTCGTAGAAGGTTGATCAAGGTATCAAATTGTTCAGAATTATATTATCAGTGCATTGATATAAAAAAGATGGCGATCCTATGTTTTATAGTGCCGTTACGCGCGAGAACGCGCGCATAACCGTGCGCGCGTGCAAATTTTCGAAATGCTTAAAATGACCTGATTCGTACTCTGCTTTGGTCAAAAAGTGATTTTGAGCATTTTAAAATTTTGACGCGCGCGTACGCGCACGTCATGACCTTTACATGACCTTTGATGGCATGGGCAGTTGACCCTTGACCTGAAGTACATGTGATGTAAATATTGTTAATTTTTTATAATTGATAATGAAGATATGATTGATAATGTGATTTTACAAAATGGCGTCTAGATGACGTCATGATGACCTTTTGACCTTGAACTTGCTTTATACACATCACATGATAAGTCCCCATATCTGATGATATTTTGAAGATAATTGATGATGTAGATTTGGAGATTTTGTGCTAACAAGAAAAGGGCGGAAAAATAAAAATAAACTAGAATTTTAATTCGTCATGAGGACGAATTAGGTGATCTGTCTCTGATTCTCTTGATCACGAATATGATCACAATGTTAATTCAGATCAATATGATAATCATGATGAAAACCAAAATATGTTGATAGCTCTTGCAATTCGGAAAAATGAGTTGAAGCGGGGGTTGGTTATAATTATGATGAAATGGTAATAAGCCAATCTCCACTTACCGACAGACAATCATCCAATATATCAGAAGTGTTTCAATTATTGTATGATCCCAAAATTTGTTACAATATACGCAAAATCGCACAGAACCTAATTTGGCTAGCACAACCGGTATCTTGGATTTTTCTCTAGGTGAAATGACAGAGAAAAGGGGTAGTATGGACTTGAATATGAGATGACGTAGAAGACACAATGTATGAAGTTTGCTTCAGGTGAGATGATACCAGCCCACAGAAGTAGTAATTTGAAGACGTTCTCAAAACATGTGCCTCCTAGAGTAGAAAACTTTGATAAGTGTGTCAGAAAGGAAAGTTGCAGTTTTGTGATGTAAAAAAAAAGAGATAGGGCAGAGAGGGAGAGAGAGAGGTAGAGAGAGAGCTAGAACCAAATCAGAGACTTTATATATAGTGAGTCACAGGTCAAAGGTGAGTGTGCTGTGAAAGATCAAATACTGACCACTATACTGACATGTACAATGCCAAGGACTCTACACATAAGCAAATGAAGAGGATCTCTAATCCAATTTTGCAAGTGAAATAAAAGGATTATCCAGGCATCTGATCGGAAAATAAATGCAACACTTCCGATAGCTTAGAATCTCAGCTACAACATACTCAAAGCTCAAAGAAATCCGTTTAAATAGAATAGAGATATGGTTCGCGAAATAGAGAAATGTAGAATCCGGTTTTGAGAAAAAGTCATTTCCCATAGAGATTGCACACAAAATGAGCGAAAATGACATAACTCTTTAATTTGGATTTTTTTAGGATGATCCATTCCTTTAAATGTTAATATAGCCATCACAATAGAAAGAGTATGTCCTCAGCTACAACATATTGAAAACTGCGCGAAAATTGACCAATATTTACAGAGTTAGAGTCAAATTAGCATAATTATGATGACGTCATAAGTAGCAAAATGGAAATTTTGAGTTCAGACGTCATTTTCATGACGTTATGATATAATTTCGGGTCAAATGTGACATGAAATCATATCTCCCATCTATACTCCATTCGAATGTGAAAAAAAAAAATGGGGGTCAACGGACTACTTTAAAAGCTATAATGAATTTTGTATAGGCATGTTTTTGCACATATATTGTCTATGTTTAGTGCGCGCGTGCGCGCGTGCTGTAAACTTTGATGGAGGCTAATTCCTTTATTACTTGTCGTAGAAAGTTGATCAAGGTATCAAATTACTCAGAATTTTATTACGGATGCATTGATATTAAAAATATGGTGATCCTATGTTGTATAGTGCCGTTACGCGCAGAAACGCGCGCGGAACCGTGCGCGCGCGCAAATTTTTGAAATGCTTAAAATGACCTGATTCATACTCTACTTTGGTCAAAAAGTGATTTTGAGCATTTTAAAATTTTGACGCGCGCGTACGCGCACGTCGTGACCTTTACATGACCTTTGATGACATGGGCGGTTGACCCTTGACCTGAAGTTAATGTGATGTAAATATTGTTGATTTTCGATAGTTGATAATGAAGATATGATTGATAATGTGATTTTACAAAATGGCGTCTAGATGACGTCATGATGACCTTTTGACCTTGAACTTGCTTTATACACATCACATGATAAGTCCCCATATCTGATGATATTTTGATGAAAATTGATGTTGTAGATTTGGAGATTTTGTGCTAACAAGAAAAGGGCGGAAAAATAAAAATAAATAAATAAAAAAGAAAATTCGTACGAAATTAATAGTTGATCTGTCGATTGACAGATCACCTAATAAAGAAACTAGAATTTTAATTCGTCATGAGGACGAATTAGGTGATCTGTCTCTGATTCTCTTGATCATGAATACAATCTACATGTTAATTTAGATTAATATGATCATCATGATGAAAACTAACTCTGTCATTCTGAAAAGAATGTGTTGATAAACTTGAAAATCGAGAAAAGGGAAAGTTATGTGACAGATATATACAGTATCATGATATACATGCATTTTATATTTTAATATGCAATATTCTTACTTTTATACTGAAATGGGGGTTGGTTATATGATTGAATGACAATATCCAAGCACCTTACCGACTTATTATGTAGACAAATCCAAGTAGAAATCCTCCAATATAATTTTCCAGTTATTGTAATCGTGTCAAATCCTAATATTTGACACGAAACCACACAGATGTTATAAGAAAACTGACTTGGCTAGCACAAACGTTCTTTTGGATTTTTCCTTTTGGTGAATAACAGAAAAAACGGTAGTACAAAACTTGTATATGAGATGAGGTGGAAGATACAATGTAGATTATTGCGTTTGCTCCAAGTGAGATAGAAACCCACAAAAGTATTAAGTTGACGACGTTCACAAAACTCATGTTTACTTGAGAAGAAAACTTTGATAAGTGTGTCAGAAAGGAAAGTTGTAGTTTCCATCCGTCTTGTGATGATGTAAAAAAAAAGCAGAGAGAGAGAGAGGGGGAGATTGAGAGAGCTAGGTTAGATATCAGAGACTTCATAGAGAGTGACAGGTCAAAGGTGAGTGTGCTGTTTACCATCAATAATGACCACTTTGACAGGCATATTGCCAAGGACTCTACACATAAGCAAATTAAGAGGATCTCTTATCCAATTTTGCAAGTAAAATAAAAGGATTATCCAGGCATCTGATTGGAAAATAAATGCAACATTCCGATAGCTTAGAATCTCAGCTACAACATACTCAAAGCTCAAAGAAATCCGTTTAAATAAGATAGAGATATGGCTCGCGAAATAGAGAAATGTAGAGTTTGGTTTTGAGAAAAAGTCATTTCCCATAGTCATTGCACACAAAATGAGCGAAAATGACATGCCTCTATAACTTGCACTTTTTTAGGATGATCAGTTCCTTTAAAAGTGAATAAAGGCATCAAATTAGAAAGAGTATGTCCTCAGCTACAACATATTGAAAACTGAGCGAAAATTGACCAATATTTACAGAGTTAAAGTCAAATTTGCATAATTATAATGACGTCATAAGTAGCAAAATGGGAATTTTGAGTTCCGACGCCATTTTGATGACGTCATGATAAAATTTCGGGTCAAATGCGACATGAAATCACATCTCCCATCCATACTCTATTCGAATATGAAAAAAAAAATGGGGGTCAACGGACTACTTTAAAAGCTATAATGAATTTTGTATAGGCATGTTTTTGCACATATATTGTCTATGGTTAGTGCGCGCGCGCGCGCGTGCTGTAAACTTTGATGGAGGCTAATTCCTTTATTACTTGTCATAGAAGGTTGATCAAGGTATCAAATTGTTCAGAATTATATTATCGGTGCATTGATATAAAAAAGATGGCGATCCTATGTTTTATAGTGCCGTTACGCGCGAGAACGCGCGCGTAACCGTGCGCGCGCGCAAATTTTTGAAATGCTTAAAATGACCTGATTCGTACTCTGCTTTGGTCAAAAAGTGATTTTGAGCATTTTAAAATTTTGACGCGCGCGTACGCGCACGTCGTGACCTTTACATGACCTTTGATGACATGGGCAGTTGCCCCCTGACCTGAAGTTAATGTGATGTAAATATTGTTGATTTTTGATAATTGACAATGAAGATATGATTGATAATGTGATTTTACAAAATGGCGTCTAGATGACGTCATGATGACCTTTTGACCTTGAACTTGCTTTATACACATCATGTGATAAGTCCCCATATCTGATGATATTTTGAAGATAATTGATGATGTAGATTTGGAGATTTTGTGCTAACAAGAAAAGGGCGGAAAAATAAAAATAAATAAATAAAAAAGAAAATTCGTACGAAATTAATAGTTGATCTGTCGATTGACAGATCACCTAATAAAGAAAAAAGAAAATTCATACGAAATTAATAGTTGATCTGTCGATTGACAGATCACCTAATAAAGAAATAAAGAAAAAAGAAAATTCGTACGAAATTAATAGTTGATCTGTCGATTGACAGATCACCTAATTATCACCAATTATCATCATCATCGTTTTGTTCTTCCCCGATTATGTCGGAGATCAAAACAAATCATAATCTTCTTCTCCACCTGCCTTTCTGCTAATATCGGAGATAAACACAAATCATAATTTTCTTCCCCTTTATCTTCTTTTCCTTCCACCGCTTTTGTCTGAGATCAAAACAAATCACCAGCGCATTTTGAAGGCAAACATGTCGCCACATGTTTTTTTTTTTTCTTGTTATGTTTTGGTTTTTCCGATCCGATTTTTTCCCCACTGGTCAAAAATCGGAGTTCGGAAAAATGTAGAAAAAAGGGGAAAATCGGATCGGATCGGGAATTGGAATAAAAATCGGTTACAGCATTACATAGGACCCTATCCAACCTTACACCGCATCAAAACCAGTATTAAACACCTGGGCTGGTATTCAATACTTAAGCTAGAATTTCAAGTATTTTACCCAGTAGTTTGCTCAAGTAAAAAAATACTTTTCCATCTTTTGTATTCAACTGTATTTTTGGCTAAATAATTTGCTTATAGTAATATCTAAGTCAGCTGCCTACCAGACTTAAGCTTGGCTTGGGTGTAGTTTACAAACATGAAACGCACAGTCATACACTCAGTGCACAGATGTTATACATACATTGCGCATTATTTGGCTCAAACTTCATGATGTCACAATGGTAATTAGTAAGTATTTTGCTTAAATATGGCTTGATAAAGTAAAATACTTAGATGTGATCTGAATACGAGTTTAAGCATTTTGGTTAGCCAAGTAAAATGCTAAGTAAATACTTTAAAAACAAAAATTAATACTTCCAATTGAATAATGGCCCATTACTTGAAATCACTGCATGTACCGTACTTACTATGTAAATCATCCTCTGGATTGCTGAAGAAGAGGACTCCATGGTGATAAAGAATAGAAGCCGCTACAGTGGGGTCAACGAGGGTCGTGTCAAACCGAAGGTCATCCGTCTTGAAAGAATCCGCTCCATCGTAGCTCATGACGACCATTCGACAGTGGCAATGGTACTGGTATTGGTTCCTTACGTTGACCATTATGGAGCCATCGGGCAGTTCCAAAGGCTGAAATATTCAAATTGATGTTGGAAATTACACAAGTCTGATTGTGGATCGTGAAAATTGAAATATTTAATGGGTGACCGTCTTTATCATTATCATCCAAATTTTCATCATCATCCCCCAAATCACCATCAACAAAACCATCATCACCACAACCACCATCATTATCGTCAACATCATCATAAATAATCATCTTCACCACCACCACCATCATCATTACTATCATCATAATGATCACCATCATCATCATCATCATCACCACCATCCTCATTACCATCATAATCATCATCATCATCCTCATCTCCATCATGATCACCAACATCATATTATCCTCATAAACACTACCTTTATCATCATAATCATTATCATCCTCATTATCATAGTCATGACCATTATCATCTGTCATCAGCATCAGCATCATCTCCATCATCATAATCAGCATCATCATCATTCCCATATCATCATCTTTATCATCTTCTTCATCACCATGATCATCATCATATAATCATCACTCTAACCAACTTGATATGACATACAAACTCATATAAATCTGATCCAACAAGCCGCGTATTCATCTGGTACAGAGTCTCCTTTGATCTTGTCAGTATTGTAAGGCATAATCATGATACTTCCATTCAATCAATCATCATTACCATCATCATCATCATCATCACCAACACCATTATTATCTTCCTCATATCATCATCATCATCACCATTATCATCACCATCATATAAAGCCCCATCAGCTCTATCTTCATTGCCATCACGACCTCATCATCAACATCATCATCATCAACATCATCATCATCACCACTATCACCACTACTCTCACCATCATCACCATAACCACCAACACCGCCATCACCATTATTATCTACATCATCATCATCCATCACTGTCACAACCACCATCATCGTCAACAACCATATCACTCTAATCAACCTGATGTGGCATACACACCTGGCATTCATCTGGTACAAAGTCTCCTTTGATCTTGTTGGTGTTGTAAGGAATGCTCTTGATACTTCCACCATATCTCCAGGTGTCCCCATGGTCATCACTGAGCAGGCAAAACAGGCCGTCACCAGGCAATGTGCTATGACCACACAGGATCAGCCTTCCTATATGAGGTGCATGCTTTTTCTGTTTCATATATCACAGAGGAAAATAATAGATTGAAACATAAAAAATGTATTAAGATAGCTAATCTAAAATTAAAACAGCAATGGTCATTCGTGCTAGTGATGTTCAATCTTCCTACACTGATTCATTTCGGCTACATTAAAACCTTCAGGGTCCCGTTTCATAAAGACTAATTATATAAAAAATTACACAAATTCTATAACAAACTTTACCATCAGCCAATCAAATTGAATGATTTCAGTAGCTTTAAAGTTTTTACAAATCTGTTATTGTAACAAGTTTTATGAAACAGGCCCCAGAAGTTACTTAATCCTACTGATGAGCGACATTTTAAATTACGCTCTTCAAATTAGATGTGACCTTTATTTCAACACAAACTATTGAATAGCACAATTTGAAGGGTAATAATAATCATAATAATTGGCATTTATATAGCGTCATCTATCTAGAAATATTTTATTCCAAGGCATGTTGTTATTATTATTACCCTGGCACTAGCTGGAGCTGCCTTTCAGCGCTCATGCATTCAAGGGAACCCATTCAATTCACCTGGGTTGAGTGCAGCACAATGTGGATAAATTTCTTGCTAAAGGAAATAACCCCATGGCTTGGATTCGAACCCATGACCCTCTGTTTCAAAGTCAGAGGACTGATCCACTGGGCCACAATGCTCCACAAGAGTACCCTTGGCCTGATGCTTACCTGAATTCCATAGCCAGGACCACCAGCAAACATCTTGGTACCGACCTGTTTGGAGACGTTGTAGGGCTGCGTCCAGGTAATGCCATCGTCAGTACTCTTGATGTAGTACTGGGTTGAGATGTTGCACTGGACGTAATGCCCACACACCTGGTAGAAGATGAAGATGGTCGAAGTCATGTCGTCCACCAAGACCACGCCCAGATTCAGGCCGTCGACGACTGGTCCATCGTTCAGGATAAACTTCTCTGGCAACCAGGTTTGGCCTTAGAAAGAAATGGGAGACAAAATGCATAAGTTGAATACATGCTTTAGTCAGTGGGGTCAGGAGATCAGTTCAATAAATGTATCATGGATGGATGTGAATATAATAATAATATTCTCAGCCCCAAGTCTAAAATATCCAAATAGTCCCCTGGTACACTTAAAGGGGAATGAAACCCTTGGAACAAGTTGGCTTTTGTGGATACAGAAAAATCAAATAATAAAGATCAAAGCAAGTTTGAGAAAAATCTGACACATAATGTTACGAGCATTTGAATATTGTGATCACTAATGCCATGGAGATCCTCCCATTGGCAATGCAAAAAATAATGGCAATGTCACATGAGAACATCTTTCCCATTGATGGACTATAAAACACCACAAAAATGTCTATTTTTGCTCTTTCTTAAGGTGATACAAACTCTTTATCCATAATGTCTTTGACAATATGGATTACATGCCCTCCTATAGAAAGAATACATGATCTACTTATAGATGTGATAAAAGAGGCATTTTAAGTGAAATATACAGAAAAGTAATAAGAAAGTTGTTCACATGTGACATCGCACATCTTTGCCGCATTACCAATAGGAGGATCTACATTACAATAATGATTTTAAACTTCAAATACTCATAACTTTCTCATTATTCATTCAATTTTTCTCAAACTGTCATTTTTATGTTTTTGCACAAGCTTCCCTGTTTCAAGGGTTTCATTCTCCTTTAACAATACAGCCCAGGTTAGTTAAAATCGCAGTGGAGAAGTGAATTTATTTACCTTTGAAACATTAAGTCATCTCTCAAAGACATGAATACGGACCCGCGCCCCGCTTCACAAGTGCAACCATTTATTTTAACAATTCAAATTGAAAAGAAATTTTAAAAAACTTGCAAAAACGGTACCAAGAATATATACATGAGACAGAGACACATGATTCACATCCCACATTTAGGCAATTCCTTATTATTTTGCCAATTGATATAATAATAATAATACTCAATATTTATAACACACAGTGAATGTTCCATCTCCGGCCTGTTTTCTTTCAGTTGGATATGCTAATTTAAGTAGGTCTTCAGAGGATCTAGTTCTTCTACCAGGGACATAAATTTCTAATTAATCAGACAAGTATTTTGGGGCTAGGTTATAGAGTGATTTATATACAAAAAGAAGTAACTTAAAAATAATCTGTTATCTAATAGGGAGCCAGTGTTAATACTGTACCAGATATATTCACTAAGCATGACACTTTCCATTTATATTCAATGCTCTCATATCCTTCTCTGATTTTTCACTACATTTTTTTATTCATTTCTTTTTTTGCTCAAAAAATTTTGGTTTCTGTGAAATTTTGTGAAATTAAATTAATCACCTTTGTCCTTTGATCTCCTTGTGGCCAGAAACTTCGGTCCTGCATCTCCTCCGCCATTTTTACGGGCTTCACAGATCGCTAGCAGGTCACCTTTAGGGGTGTACGTCAGTAGAGGGATACGATAGATGCCCACATTATCCTCGCCAGATATCCATAACAGTTGCTCCTCCTGTATGACTGGGTTTACCTGAATGAGAAGTAATTCAAATAGAGTCACAGTATTCTAAATAATTTGTTAAGTCCAGGTTTTTAATTTTTATATTTAACCTATTTTCTTTATTTGTCTGGTAGTATAAAGAGTCTCCTACTTAAATTACAATCTTACCTCTTCACAAGACACAATACTGAATGTTTTTAATGAGAATCCTTTTCCGTTATTCCAAGGTTAGCATCAGACCAGTCAAAAAGCCCAATAACTTATTTGCATTCATAAATAGTCATCGATCTGATTTTAACAGCTGATTTGTCCTTAGCTTAGCTGGAAGTTAAATTATTTAAAGTAGTTAGGTTAGCTAAGGTGTTGAGTTTAGAAAACTGGTGTTAGGTTTTGCAAGTAAAGCGCTTCAAGAAATTTTAATAGGCGCTATAAATCATTATCATTCAAACTGTTTTTATTCTGAAAAAAAAAACTTGTAGGTTTGCACTTTGCAAGGATGCATGATGGAAATAATCAGACCAAAATAAAAGAATTTTTCCATGAAATTGGCGACCATTCTTCACCAGATAATTTCAGATACATTTAGCCAACAGACTTCACAACATCGCTTCGCAGCATTGCTAGGCAATGTATTTGTCAATAGAATAGATGTTTCTAACAAGTCCTGCATCAGGAACAACCTCCTACGGTGGAAACTTAACCATGAAGTAGTACTAGTGTCCAAAATATTGAAAATCGCCAGGAAAGAGCCTTGTAAGCATTCTAGAATTATCAATGAGTGACCAAACCCTGTGAAATGATCTCTTATTTCCACTTACCATCTAACAATGAAACCTTTGGAACAAGATAGCTTGTGTGAAAACAGAAAAATCAAAGAAACAGATGAACGAAAGTTTGAGAAAAATTGGACAAACAATGAGAAAGTTATGAGCATTTCAATATTGCGATCACTAATGTTTTGGAGATCCTCACATTGGCAATGTGACAACGGCGTGTGATGTCACTTGTGAACAACTTTCCCCATTACTTCAGTATATATTTCACTTAATCTGCCTCTTTTATCACATCTATCATTAGATCATGTGTTCTTTCTAAAGGAGGGCATGTAATACAGATTTTTAAAGAATACATCATGGACAATGAGTTTGTATTACCATAAGAAAAAGCAAAAAGCAACATTTTTGGGGTATTTTATAGTCCATCAAAAGGAAAATATTTTTTTAATCCAAGTTGGCAGTCAAACTGCCAACTTGGATTAAAAAAATACTTGCATCTGCCGATAGATATCAGGAATCGCAAAATATTTTTTTTATCGATAAATATCATATAAATTATTTTATGATATTTATCAACCGAAACAAATATTTTACGAATCGTGATTTTTATTGGCAAATGCAAGTAATCTAAGTTGCAGCTCTGCACGCGTGTTACCGCGTGTGTATCTAGGTATCAATAACAAAAGAAATCAAAATGGCCGAATAAACAGACGGGGTAAGTGAACGCTCTTGCTCTTTACTTCTTTCAATTTCTATCATGATTAGAAAACGAAAAGTGAAAAATAATTAACCAAAAGGGAGTAAACATAAAACTTGCCCATGTACATAACTTTGGGCCAAAAACTAAAACTAAAATTGGTGATTTAGGTCTAGGTTCAACACGGGTAATCCTGTCCTATACGGCCTACGGAAAGGCATGAACAGTAAATCCAGGCGTTAGTGGGGAGTGACTCCATACGTACAGTATATAACTTTCACTCCCAAAACGCCCCAGGCTACACTCACGTACCCATGAATGACCACGCCGCCTGCTGGGCTCCGGAGCTGCGGCCTGCGGAGCCTTCGGCGGCGGTACTGCGCAGCGGAACAGAGGTCTGCGAGATTGCGACGACAGGCTCAACAAAATAAAAGTTCGACAAAGCAACGATTAGAATATATGTCACTGAAATTTTATAAAAAATATGAATAAGATTTTAAGACTCCAGTTCTCACCTGTATACTACGCGATGGTACAAAATAGGCGAATAACACTGCAAGAAACGGGAGAAACTTTGCCATCTTGTTGAGAATTCAGCTCAGCTCAGGCTCGGCTCAAATGGGGCTTCGTCATGTGACCGACACCAGTCATGTGACACATTCTCACTTCATAACAGAGCAGAATACCAATTCGGAGAGATTTTAAGGGTATTATATCTCACTGATTTTAACGGAGATAAAATATTTTATTTCATCTGAAATAAAATGGATCTCAGAATGCCACCCCTGGTAACCAGCAGCATTGCCTGAAGTTGGTATTTTTCTCTCTCTCTCTTTTTAAGCACACCCATTTTCCGAAAAAGCTGGTGACGGCACTATACAGTGCGTATCAAAAAAAAAGTTTACACTTAGAAAAAAAATCCTGACGACTTTTCCACATTTTAGCATTGGTACCGATCCATTTAAGCAATTCCGATATAACTGTCGAAAAATATTTCCGCTTGAGTGGGCACCACTTACTTTTGGAAAGTTTGTGAAAAATGATTTGTGCAGAACTTTGAAATAGTTATGCGAATATAAAAGTAGACCTTAATCATGAAGAACACGTGGATTTTAGCCAGTAAATTGATTTGAAGATATCTTTTACGTTTTTAAACTTGTTTCCTTACCCAAAACACTTCGAAGAGTGCATTGCACCTCATCCCATTCCTCCACACACTGAGGCCTTCGTGACGATTTTTGCTTTACACTGAGCTGTGATTAACATGAAATGGCTGAGGCTTGATTTTTATTTTGTTAATCATTGTCAAGCTTGGAAAAAGTGTGGAGGAACAAGTATTAAATGAAAAATAAAATGTAAACCCACTTTAAATGTTAAAAACTTAGTGAAAAATGCTTGAGATGTCTGATATAACTTTTGTTCAGATTCAGTTACGTCCTCAGATCCAGCCGGCACAAAAAGGGTAAGAGGTTGTGCTTACTAAGTGTTAAAATTTGAAATTTGGGCGGCAAAATTGTTACAAAATGCTTGAATTTATCCGTTTTATTTCAATTGGCTAAAAGTGTTAGGGAAATTTATGAGAAATCCTTCGCAGGGTAAGTTTGATTTCGCCCTTTCCCCTTGACAGATTTCTGCGAGCTTTTTGACATAACTTTCACAACATAATTTTGTCATAATTCACTCCCTTCCTTTTCCATGCATGTGCTTTCCTTTTTCTCCTTTTTTTGGTCGTGATCTTTTTTTTTGCCGAGGGACAAGGACCAATCCCCCGTCCTTATCTCTACAGTGCGTATAAAAAAAGTTTACACTTTGAAAAAGCCCTGGTAATTAAAAATATACAACATGTGGGTAATTTTTCACATATAATTATGGGTTAGGGTCTGATCTATCCAATGAAAGTAAAAGTTTTGACAAAATGTTACAATTGAGTGAGCAATGTCCATTTTCATTTAGAAAGGGTCATTGAAACGCTCGCTTAGCTCTCTCGCAGCTTTTCAGAAATGCTTATATTGTCCCACACATCATGTCTGGCCACTGCTCGAGGCCTATATCAAATCTTATTCATGAAAAATATGTAAAACACCAATATCTAGTTGTCCGGATCATAGATTATTTTATTTAAAGTGAACCTCTGCTCAGAAGCGTGAAGAGGTAAATGTTTGCACCCATATACCGGTACCCACTGGCTTACGGGTGCACTGGGGGATTCATGGACACCCCCCCCCCCCGAAAAAAATAGAAGGGTGAAATACGATATTATTTTGTTATTATTATTATTATTATCAAATATATCACCGAATATGATATTGTATACATGTCGGAAAATGTCCTCGTTATGCCTGGCCCCCTCAAATATTTTGGTTAATTTCGGCATTTTATATCTAATCAGCAACATGCCGATCAGCCGCAAAAGTTATATATTTTGTTGTTGTAAAGATGTCAAAATTGAAGTAGGAAAGATATCTGTTAACAATAACATTAATAGTTGTTCTGATTTCCTTTTGCTTGTCATTTTTTCTCGTTTTTTGTAGGATTCCCAAATTCCGGACCAACACCATATGCAGATGCCATACTGGAATTAATGATTCGGCGGACGAAGTGGTCTGGCTATAAATCTGAGATAATCTCACCATGATTACAATCTGAAACTAATTGTGTATTTTGATCTTCTACCATCAAAAGATACAGAGAGTTAATATATGTCCTCGTTCGCTACGCTCGATCGTATATTTTCCATTTTCAGTGAAGCTGTCTGATCTAGCAGGCAAGATGATAAAAAAGATGACCCCCGCTTTGGCAACAGCAAAGTTACACGTCCGTTACACTTTAGAGGGAGAGGCCGATAATGGTTTTCGAATGCATGGCTGGCATATATTAAAAAAAACGAAAAAAAAATAAATTGGGAAGGTAAATAAAGAAAACAGAAAGTAAAGAGTTTGTAAAAGTTGAGATTTATGCGTCGTATAACTCTAATTAATTATTTCTTCCTTTTTTTTTCAAATGAGAAAATAAAATGCATGTATCGCACCTTGCCGCATGCCTATCAAAACTCTCCTTTGGACTCTCCTGCATGATGATCTATCAAAAGGAATACTATCAACCGGTGGCTCTGTTTTTTTTAACAAGCCAGTATATAAATTGCGTGAATTATATTGAGATGTCGGGCAGAAACTCAGAACATATATACCGAGTGAAATCCGTGCGGTAATTTGCCCGTGACCATTTTTGTTTCGTTTAATTATAACGTTGATATACATGTAGTTGAAACACACAAAAATCTTTATATTGGTATTGTTACCGATGCCTAACTTCGTTAGGCCTAAGTGTGTACTTATCGGTAAAATATCAAACGTTGTCATTACCCGACTGACCCTTAAAGGTGTTTATTTTGGAAAATTAGTAGTACGAGGTACGTATATAGTTCTATTTGTATTGAATAGAAGTTGAAGGAAAATATTTCATTATGCAGACGAGCTTACACCTTTTCAGTTTATTGTTTATTCATTGGAGGACTAGGAAAGTAATGTTTCACCAACTTATCGGGATATACATGTACTTCTTTGGTAGGTGGGGGTGAATATACTCACGGAATTGTGAAAAAAAAATCACAAGTAGAGATTTGTTTTTTGACAATTATAATTTAATCAGTTTTAGACAAAATGCAAATGTTAGGCCTATATGGAATATATGGGAAGGTGAAGTTTAGATCCATATCCACACGGTTAAAAATAGTGAGTCCCAGCTATCAGTAATAATTACCGTTCTTTTTTGTGACTGTAAAAATAGTAATTAAACAGTTGATATTTTATTTAAGTTACTTTGAATTTACGTTTAACTTGTAATTCTACGTTACATATCACTGCATAAATATGCTTTGTTTGTTAAATCGTTGTGTCGTCTGTTTTAAAAGGTAAACATCCTGTAAATTTAGGATCTTTTGGGTTGAAATTACTTTTTAACAGTGCAGTGTATATAATTCATCCAATACATCGAGACCTAGGTCAGGGTTTCCAACAACATTTGAACCATTAAAACACAGGAACACATATTTGTTGCCTCATTTAATGCTTCAAGTTCAAGTTTATCTATTTAAAACCTAAAACATCACATCTTAATCAAAATGGATATATATACAACGTAAATGAGTACCGACTAGATCATCATAGATGAGTTGGTTTTAGGACCCCATAAAAGGAAAGCTTGTGCATGGGCCATGGAATACTCATGATTATTAACATATAGTTGCCGTTAGCGCTCACTGCTTGATTTTTAAGAGAGTTAAGACAGGAGTAGGCCCGTCAGCTATTGATCCGGGGTCCGAAAAGCCTACTTTTTGTACTTGATTGTTGATTTACAATTTTGATGCCCAAAGCAATTTGTTGATTTGCAAATTAGGTATGATGGACTAGTGGACTTCACACTTTTCCAGTAGCCACCCAACATTATTATACAAATTTGTGGGGGAAATTCCTCTCTTTTTAAATGGACCGAATCGGTAATCAAATTAAAATGTGTAAATTTCTTATTTTTCTTATAAATTTGTGAAGAATCAAAGGTTCCAGACTTTCTGACCGATGTAAACAAAGTCCATGTGCAGAGGGCATTTAAACGTTGCCAATTTAACACAATGTAAACAATTGAAAAGATCGTTTCGTTGATTAGAGTTATTTCTCAGTAATTTGAACAACAATGTTTCTTTTTATATGTTAATAACTTAAAATCATGTGCAAAAGTTATAAGTTGGGAAAAATGTAAAGTTTTACAGCGAAAATACACAAAGAACTCAGTCTGTATAATGGTTTTAGATAAATCGACTTGATCGAAATGACCTCTCATCTATGAGACGGGTCACATGAAGGACAGAGATACGCCCGTCAAGAATCTCAAAAAGAGGATCTGTTTTCACTGAATTCACCATGAATTTCTCCACAGATGACGATGATGGTGACTTTGGATTTTCTCCTGGTCCTGGGTAAATTTCAAGTTTTCTTCATTATTACCTGTTTTTCTATATGTTCATGAATTCGTTTCCGGTTTTTCTGACAGGTTCATTACATTACCGCACTATCTACAGCACAGCGCAGTCAGTGCAGTGCGAGATAGAGGCTCAGCCCGCGGCCGAGGACGGGGGCCGAGACTAGCCAGGAGGCGTTCTGGGGTAAAAATCATAGTACTATTCGTACCTTTTACCCCCTAACGCCAGGCGCTTGGCCCTATAGGACCGCACATCGGAAAGGAAAATGCAACTATACAAATGCACCAAACAGCGCCTTATAATTTGAATCTGACGTTAACACTTCTGTACATGGGTATAAATATCGGTTAGCACAGTTTGGTACATTAAAATTAAATGAAAGGGAACAAAAATCGCAGAAATGGGATGAAGAAATAAAAGTAGAAGAGAGTTTACTCACATTTGTTGTCTTCGCCATCTTGGATCCATTGTTAATGCAACCTAGTTACGTGACGCTTAT
This sequence comes from Lytechinus variegatus, assembly GCF_018143015.1. Classification (NCBI taxonomy): domain Eukaryota; kingdom Metazoa; phylum Echinodermata; class Echinoidea; order Temnopleuroida; family Toxopneustidae; genus Lytechinus; species Lytechinus variegatus. The sequence continues at coordinate 20,369,098 of NC_054754.1, forward strand.
AGAGGGCGGCAAAATCAAGTGCTAAAATGTCCCGCTTCAACCACTGAACCAGGGGGGTGTTTCATCAATATTGTCATGCGATGTCGCGTGACAATATTGATGAAACACCCCCCTGGTTCAGTGGTTGAAGCGGGACATTTTAGCACTTGATTTTGCCGCCCTCTAAGCGTCACGTAACTAGGTTGCATTAACAATGGATCCAAGATGGCGAAGACAACAAATGTGAGTAAACTCTCTTCTACTTTTATTTCTTCATCCCATTTCTGCGATTTTTGTTCCCTTTCATTTAATTTTAATGTACCAAACTGTGCTAACCGATATTTATACCCATGTACAGAAGTGTTAACGTCAGATTCAAATTATAAGGCGCTGTTTGGTGCATTTGTATAGTTGCATTTTCCTTTCCGATGTGCGGTCCTATAGGGCCAAGCGCCTGGCGTTAGGGGGTAAAAGGTACGAATAGTACTATGATTTTTACCCCAGAACGCCTCCTGGCTAGCAGAGACGTCGAGACCAAGTCTCGCGTTCGCTGTTCAAAAACGGCTCTGGATCTGGCTTGGTCTCTGGACATGAATGAATGGTGGTGATAATGATTATGCCAGAAATTTAGTGAATGAAGTAAAGTGAACATAGAAAATCTTATGCATTGTGGTGAATGTGAAGACAGTGAAGGGACAATTTGAATTGAGCCGAGTCTGTCAAATGTCAGTGACGTGAGTGAAAATTAAATGACAAAAGAAGTGAAATTTATTGGAGGCATATTTTTTGTCTACATAGTGATGTGTATACATGGAGAGTAAAAATCAGGAACTTTGGCGATCTCCGAACAGCGGAGGAACTGAAATGAGAAGAGAGGCGCTAATAATGCGAGGGTACTCTTACTCATTTGCCCCCAAAATCTTGCACTTGCTCATCAGGCAAGGGTTCATTATAATGCCGTTGCGCACAGAAAAATTAAGCCATAGAAGTTGTGTGTTGTGGACGCCAGGGGCCCGTTTCTCAACACCTGGACAACTTTAATAGTCATATTTTTATCCATCAACCACAGAGTTAGTTCCAATCTTACTAAACATGGTAGAAAGATGAGACGTAGCCTTAGTCACAAAACAGCATAATTTTCAAAAAGCGTAATTATTATTAAACTGCAAATATTGGGATGATTCGGGAAATACATCTAATCAAAATAATAACAGAGGCAAAATATGAACCATACTAAGTCACCATACATACTTAAACACTGAAGAATGGAGCATTCAATGGGAGAGAAAATGAAATCATGAATAATTGAAATTCATTTCATGACTAGAAAATCATTTGTGGATATGGAGATGGGTACCCCCAGGATATAATTTTGATAGTTTACGGAAGAAAACCATATAGGTTTTCTTTGTAAAAGGGTGATCATTTAACTTTTTTTATGATTCCAAACATCAAAACAAAAATTTGACAATTTCTATGCATAAAGTAGAGATATAATCTGTCAAAATGTTGATAAGGGTCTGAAAACAATGAATAAGAGTCCATTTATGGATAGTCTGATGGGGTAGAATCTTTATTGATTGAACTATAATTTAAAAATGAACGGTTTTGAGGCGTTTTACCAACAATTTTTATGGTTTCTATTCAATATTATTGACTGATCTTTCCCACTTGTCTTGCTATATAATTTCAACTTCTATGATCGATTAACTCTTAACATGCCACGCACACTACTAACCCAACGCCACAGTGCTAATCCGATGCTAATCCCCTGTGCCAGCCACAAAACCCCCCTGTGCCACATTGATTTTGGGATCGCAAGTCATATTCACTCCTTTCAATAGTCATGATTACAATTGCTTGTAACTCTCTAACGATTAGTTTATCCACAAAATATTGTGTAGTAAAGTTGTAGGAAATTTCATACCCCTTATAATGGTGTCCTCATTATATGGATTGGTTATTATCTTTACTGCTAAAATATGAGTTGTATCAAGTAGTTCCATTTTGTGGAGTGTTTTGTATGGATCAAAAAACCTAGGTCTCTTCCCTCTCAGAGGCGGAGCCATATCTTGTAAAAAATGTAGAAATACTCGAAAAAGTCGAATGTAAACCGCGTGAGTAAGTTGATCTGTCAGAAAGCAGAGTTCGCACTGCACACAATAGTGCTAATTACGGCGTGCATGCGATGCGCAATACAATGCAAATAATTTTCAAATTTTGAGGCACTTTTGCATGTTATAGTCTACCCATGTGATGCCACTACGTCATTAAGAAAGAAGTTATGACAGGTTCGGAGGTGTCATAAATATTTATTCAAGTTGTTGTCCCCGATCTTGGCAAACGGCTTTGTGAAATGGTTAGCGGACAAGGAACTCACTATCTCCGATTTAATTTAAATTTAAATTTCAATTTATTTTCTCATAAAAATCCATACAAAAACACAACATATACAAAGCATCGTATTAACAAAATAGAAAAACAACAACAACAAATAGAAATAAACATTGGATTGAATATGAGAGGGACAGCAAGAAAGGAACGAGCCTTGTGATTAGCTGACCCTATAACATAATAATCAAAGACTTTAATAACAAAGAAAAAAAAATCACTAAACTACAACATAAAAAGGGGGGGTTGCCTAATATGCCTAAATTGAATTTAAACAAACTTTATGAATAACTATTTAAAATAATTTGCCTTGATTTTGACTTAAAAACATTTAATGAAACTGATTGCCTGATATCTACAGAAACAGAATTCCAGAGTTGTGGTCCTTGAAATAAAATTGAGTTTTTAAAAGATGAGAGTTTTGGCTTAGGTAGATGAAAATCCTTTGCATTTCTTGTGTTGTATCCATGGAAATCACTATTGAACTTAAAACTTATGACGGTGTTGAGAAATGGGCCCCACAAGCACATGCAACCCACTAGTTGGGAATCCACTGCCAAATGTGGTTCTGTGGTTAGTATACTAATACTAACCTCGCACTAGTGTGAGTGGCACTTGCTTGTCGATCTAGTTGTATTAATCACAAAGAATAAACAAAGTCTGGAAAAAAAACTTGAAAAATATGATAATTATCCCGCATTTGACTCGTTATCAAGTGGTCTATAAACTACTGTACTTGTTTAGACCAAAGTTTTTTTTTAAGGAATGACAAATTGGAAAAATGGAAAATTGCACAATGCGCAGTCTTTGGGCCGATATTACCAGCAAGTACATGTAGCATCAAGACAAGTGAAACGATGCAGTGTTTCTATTGTCTGGCTGGGTATAAGTCCATTGACAATGACATTGTGCAACAGTTCTTGATCTAGCAGTTCAGGAAAATCAGTGAGATATCAATAGTTCTTTTGTCAAACCATGCAGAACGATTATCTGCCAGCGGGGAATAGCCTTCTAGACCTGTTTTTACCTGCAGAACTTTATTCCTTGCTCTGTGCGATTGATGTCTCCAGGATCGTACACAACTCGCTTTCTGCCTGAAGTGTCAGGCATTTTATAGTAGGAGAAAGATGAGTTAGCAAATAATTTTCAATAATAAATTCTAAATGCATCCCTGCTTATAGTTTTGTGATTAGACAAACATGTTAATATAAAACTGAGATTTAAAAAACAAATTAAATGAATAATCGGTATAGATGCCCCTCTAACAATGAGGATCAGCATCTTTGTATACTAGAATAACTTTTGTTTTTGTTTATAATGTCTTCTTGAATCTTCATGTGCACAAGAAAATCTTTGATAGTTCATCTGCTGACACTGTAAAGATATCGGTTTCATAAACAGGTCCTTGGAAAGACTATGAGAGCAAGTTAAAGGAAAAGAAATATGGTTAGTTGTGCACAGTACTCTGCCAATTTCCACACTTCAGAGGACGGAAAAGTAACATAGTATAAGTATTGATGATGCATGACATCTACAAAAAAAAAACACTCTCAATTCTCATACATATAATTGCCATTTAAGACCAACAGAGTATAAAATCATCCTTATTTAAAGGACAAGTCCACCCAAACAAAAAGTTGATTTGAAAAAAGGAGAAAAATCCAACAAGCAAAGCACTGAAAAATTTAATCAAAATCGGATGTGAAATAAGAAAGTTATGACATTTCAAAGTTTCGTTAATATGCACATCCTGGTCGGTATGCAAATTGGCAGACTGATGATGTCACCCACTCACTATTTCTTTTGTATTTTATTATATGAAATATACTTATTTTCTCCTCCTTATCAAGTGAAACAAAGTTTTATTTCTCCCCGAACATGTAGAATTACCATTATTTTAACAGTTTATGGTTAAGTTATAAAGTTGGTCCTTATTGTCAAATCTGTAAAAATGGAAATATTGTATAATTCAAACAATAAAAAACAAAAGAAATAGTGAGTGGTGGACATCATCGACTCTCTCATTTGCATATTGCTGAGTTATGCATTTAACTGTTTTGTGAAATACTGTATAAGCGAAACTTAAAAATGTCATAACTTTCTTATTTTACATCAGATTTCGATGAAATTTGCAGCGTTATGTTTGGTTGATATTTCTCTATCGATTCAAATCAGCAATATTCTGGGGTGGACTTGACCTTTAACAAATTTTTCAGGACATGATTTGTCTTGAATCATAAGATTATCCTTGTTTTCTATGACAGTCCTCATTTTCAAAGTGGTACCTCTACTGATACAAATCAACCTTTGTCTCTAGAGAGTGTAGACATGGTTCTAAGTGTTACAGATCGTTCAGCATACGTTGAAAGCTTCGTCCTAACACATTGATTAATCTTTCAGCCTACCTCGTGAAATTTATTAGTGAACCGAAATATTCAGTCTTTGTAACAGGCATCAGTTGTCCGGCTGATTTATGTTGGCTCTATTTATCACACACTACCCACACTAGACAGTGTAAGGTTTATACGTGTAGTTAAAGGACAAGTCCACCCAAACAAAAAGTTGATTTGAATAAAAAGAGAAATTTTCAACAAGCATAACACCAAGAATTTCATCAAAATCGGATGTAAAATAAGAAAGCTATGACATTTTAAAATTTTGCTTATTTTCATGAAAAAGTTATATGCACATCCTGGTCAGTATGCAAATGAGGAGACTAATGATGTCATCCACTCACTATTTCTTTTGTATTTTATTATATGAAATATTCTAAGGTGAAGAAAAAAAAAGGGGGAAAAGGAAAATGGGAATTAAAAAGACCAGAACAAAGAAAGAAAGGAAGAGAGATAGAGTGTGATTCTTTAACAGTTTAGTCTAATTTAATGAGATAACAGTAGGTCAATTTAAGTGAGTTGAGGACTCACTGAGTATAATATGCAAAATCAGACATGGGCAAGTCCAAAAACTCTGCGTTACGTACAGCATTTTATATTATGCAGCATACATGTATGCAGTGTACTTGTACTTTGTCCAAAGTAACCTTGCTCATCTTATTCCTAATTTGCTACAATTATTCAAAATAATTTGAAAATCATCAAATGTCCATCAGTGTTGAAGTGATCACGTTTTGCATGACTTTAATCGTCCAACTAAAAGATTAGTACATCATTTGTGTTATCTGTGTTTTTTTCCTGCAAAAGGCTTAACACATTATTCTTATGTGTACATTTTAGGCAACTTCAAAGGGGTACTCCAGGCTGAAAATATTATGATTTGATCAGATAAAATAAATACAAATCAGAGAAACAAAGCACTGAAAATTTGTTTAAAATCGGCCAAGGAATAACAAATTTTTGACATTTTAAAGAGCATTATTTCATTGAAACAGGACTTTCTATCTTCATGAATATTCAGTGAGCAAAGTAGCAAACTGATATAGACATACATGTATTAAAAAAGGTATGGAAAAATGAATCAGTTATGATTTCATACATGTATACTGGTAATAACATATAAAAAAGGAAAGTGGGATGTGACATCATCAGCCCACCTGCATTGTAATGAATTCTTGATGACTTTGCACTAAACTGTGAAATTTGATAACTTTGCTAGTTTTTATCATATTTTGATGAAATTGTCAACATTTTGCTCAGTAAATTTTACTCTAGATATTTCAGCCTAGAGAGTAAACCATTAATTACTCAGATTCATCAATAGAGGGCAGTATATCATACTTTGCTGAATAGACTTTTTCACATAGCTGAGAGACCTATTTGACTAATTATGGTTGACCAGTAATTCAGTGGTGTATGACTGCAAGTTTAACAGGTGAGAACATCATCGCCTATATTGTAAAAGCCAATTCCATGTATTTCAAGTTAAACTTAAGATTTAAATTTGGTTTCATGTTTAAAGGTTTGCAATTTACTTAACTATTAAACAGTAATTTTTTTAGCGAAGTTTGCTTTGTGGGACTTGTAAGCTACACATGATGTTCAATTGAAATCTGTGTTTTTTCTGTAAAGAGTATTACCTTGGCACCTGTTGGTTGTAAGAGTCGTAAGCAGGAAATGAAAGACATTTTTTTTTTGGAAGTTTGGTGAAAATGCAGCAAAGAATATGCTTCTACATTTAGAAACAATGTCAAGATATCAAATTATAGTAGAATATAATACAGCATGTAATTCAGTAGAATTCAGAAATTAGTTCATCGGTTTCTTTTTAAATATTCTATGTTACAAGGATGACAGTATACATTGCTTTTTAGCACTGAGGTGCTTTAAAGATGAATACCAGTTGTGGTAAAGATCTGAAAATGAGTTCAAACAAAATCCAATTATTAAAATGACCACCCAAGTGTTTGTATGTATGAATACAAAAATAGGCGGTTTCAAGCCGCTTCGAAGTTCGCCAGTTCCAGGTATTCTCTGATCGGGAAATTTACCCCGATCAGAAAATACCAGCTATTTTGGTAATGTGAAAGCAAACTACGCGTAATTTCCCCGAAAGAAAATACCCGCTAAATAGTAGGTACTTGGCGAAATTACGAGAACTTTCGTGGGGATTTTTCCAAGGTCGCAGGTATTTTGGCGATGTGAAAGCAAATTACGGGAACTTTTATCCCAGCGTGTCGTTGGGCGCGGCGGCGTGGGTGGCTGCTGGGCTAGTGATTTTGAATCTCCCGCCTTGCCTGCTTATCAGACCACACTGCGCATGCTCGTAACTTCGGGAACTTATCCCGAAGGATGTGTTTCGGGGCGGTGTGAATGCAGGAATAATTAACGGGTATTTTATAGCCTTAAAAAGTTCTCGTAATTTAACGGGGATTCTTGTGATCGAGGCGGTTTGAAACCACCTATGGAGCGCCAATGGCTTTGGAAAAAAACTGTAGAAATGAGCAAAATAATCACGGAATTCCATAAAATGTTGGGTATTTTTCCAAGCAATATATTAATACACTATCCCACATACATGTTTGCCTTTTTGTGATATTGATCATCAGAATTATCGGTTTTCAGCTAAGATTTCATGATTTCACAATATAAGTTTATTTCAATGTACCAGATCTACATGTAGATCTATGATAATATGGTGACAATTACTAGTAACCTTGATTTTGGAGACTTTCTCATGAAATAATTGTTTTGCTGCAACTACTTTCTTTTTACCTTTAATTCTGATCTATGAATCATCCACCTAAGATAGTGACAAGTCTAGAGATTTTCCATCGAGATAATTTACCAATCTAGGTGCCTCTTCTCTCTGAAGTGGTATGTCCCGCCTTCAATGTGCATTGTATTATGTGTGACACTGACAGGCAACTGTTTTCACTTCGCTCAGTCACATCAGGGCTTTGTATTACAAGGCTTCGTCATTGATAGTAGGGCTGATAATATATATGCTTGCTTTAATACATTATTTATTATTTGTAATGAAGCACATTTCGGTCTATTGCTTTAATGCCTTTGTGTAATCGGTCCCAGGAGATTGTTAGCTACATTATCGGACTTGCAGAATTTGAGCAGCCGAGGCTACAGAAGAGCTATTACACTTATGCGATGCATTAAGCTTATTGTGAGATGGAGGCTCTTCAAGTTGAATTTCTAAAAATGCATGTATGAAGTCTGCACTCTGGTGGATTTTGATGGTGCATATGAGCCCCCCCCCTCCACAAGAAAAGAAGAGAAGAAGACGCAAAGTCTGACTGTCATGCATGTACTGTATGGACATTCCTACATGTATTCTTGGGAAACTCCAAACAGACAATTTGGAAAATGTTAAGTTTAAAGCAGATTTTTTTTTAGGGGGGGGGGGTGTATGGAGTCATGCTTCATTTTAAGAGATCTTCATATAAATTTTAATAAATGATGTGATATTTGAACTAGACAATACACTGACTAGGTTTTCAGAGCTTCACATGTAAATTAGTTTGTGAAAGGATAGGCCGACATGTAGTTTGGGGTTGATTGTTGCTAGACATTCTCAAAATATTAGAATTTGCCAAATATATTCATTAGTTGTGAGTGGGCCCCATTTAAATCTACTTGTTACTGCTATTCACATTACATAGCACTATAGAAGGCATGGACATGATAATCTTTTGACTGACTGTATGTATTGTTGATACCCTTAAAGCCCCCAGTCAGCTGTTACAAAATGTAGACTAGTTAATAATGAACATTTTGTTTCATTTGCTTCTTCTCTTCCCCTTTTACTTTGTCTCTTTTGATTGGTGAGTCATTTATCGTCACATTTCAGGTAGCTGAGGCAGTTTGCCTTGTGTTGTGATCCCACAATGTTATCACTTTATGAAAATATAGTCATATACAGCTGTGCTCAAAACGTGGTTTTGGAATGCCTTAAAGGTGGTCAGTTCAAGGTATTTTCTGATTGGGAAATTTACCCGATTAGAAAATACCAGGTCATTTTGGCAGCGTGAAAACAAATTATTACGGAACTCTTACGCCAGCATGTACATGTAGTTGGAAGCGAGCGCCACGAGTGGCTGCTGAGCTGGTGATTATTAGCTCGTGCCTTGCTTGCTTATCAGACCAGACTTTGCATGCTAGTAACTTCAGGAACTTATCCCGAGTTTCATGGCAGTGCAAATGCAAAAAAATAATTAATGGGTGTTATCAACAGGTATTTTTTAGCCTGAAAAAAATCTCGTAATTTACATGTAACTGAGATTCTTGTGATCAAGGCGGTGTGAAACCCACTATGCTTTCCTTCATGCTGAGTGTTGAATGTAGACCAGACTGTAGACAACACTACAATGTTCGGCGAGCCCAGACAAACAAACTGTCTCGAATGTAATATATTATCAGATTTATCACCTTATTTCACAATTAAATATCTAAAACATGGCAGAATTTGAACACTTTGAATATATGTTCATTTGATTTTCTGGTGGGGTTCATTAAAACTTATTAGCACCACTGGACATTTCAACTTGTTAACATACCACGGTGTGTCAGTTTTCTTGAAATATAGAAAAAAGGGAAAAGATGGAATGAAGTATGAATGGAGAAAGAAATGAAAGAAAGATTAAAGAACAAAGGAATGGAGCATAAAAATAGTTCAGAAATGCAATTGAAATAAATGATGAAGGAAATAAATAAGAAAGAAGTGGGATCTTGTAAATTTTTAGGAATGTGACTTTACATGTTAGTCAAGATTTGCTTAGTGATTGGATTTGTGTAAATATTTCTTCACCTTAATATGAAGATTGCAAGAAACTTTAAAGTAGTTTTAAGTCAATTTTAGGTTCGAAATCATAGTACTTGCATAGTACTTGTAATTGGTCAAAAGTATTTTCTTGCAACAGGATAAATATGGACCTACATAGCGACTACACAGCAGGTACAACCATCTACATGTGTGTGTACTGCTTGTCCACTGTCTTTGGGAAAGATGCTGTTTGTGGGGGAAATCATTGTCATTGAAACAAATAGGCGATATGTCAGGCAAAGTCAATTGAGTGTGGGCATGCTCAGTCAGTGGATAGGGGTTCTTTCTTTCAGTCCACCAACTTTAATGATGTGCTGCAAAAAGACAACTTTATAGTGGCATTCTTTCATTGTAGTCCATGAATGAAATTGCAAATGAAAAAAAAAAAGTTGTGTGGTCTAGTGGTTGGAGCATTGGACTCATGATTGAAAGGTTGTGAGTTCAAATCCCAGCTTGGTCATTATCTTGACTTTAACCAAAAAGCCTGAGAGTAATTTCTGTTATCTTTATAAACATCAGCCACTATGACTGATTATTACTCTTCACGCGTTACGTTCGCATTATTGCACATCCGTAGGCATGTTTCGTTCGCATTTTTGCACAACCACACATTTCCCGTAGACGTCTCCTGTCCCATTGTTTTTCGAACAATTGCACGCCCCGGAGCGTGGCTAGCTACAATGTATAGCCTGGGTTTTGTATAACGTACATGTGGTGGAAAGCTGCTTTGCTGAGTTCCTATGAAATACAGAAACGAAACATACATATACATGGATTTTCTGTTGCAAGAAATAGTCTGTTAATGAATGGCAAGTGCATGCATTTATTAATTGCAAGACTCATGATTGATTTGAAAGCTAAATTTTACTTATACATTGATTTTATTAAGGGGAATCCCATCAAGGTCATAAAATGTTGTGTGAGAGAGGAGAACAAATAAAACAGAACGGTAAAAGTTTGAAAATATCGAAGAAGAATATGAAAGTTGTGGCAGTTTTAATTTGAGATCCCTAAGACTATGTAAATTTCACATTGGGTAGTAGGGACAACTTGTATTCTATGTATTGGAGTATTAAAGGTAAATGCTAGTTTTTGTAACAATATGAAAATGAGTTCATGCAGAATCCAATGAAATGACCACCAAAGTGTCTGTTTGTATAAATAAAACGCATGTGCCAAAGGATTCTGGAAGAAATTGCGTAATTGCTGAGAAATCAGCAAATAAGCACAGGATTCGGGTAGAGCGTCGGGCCCGACGCCCTAAGCAATAATTATACATTGTCCCACGTGCGCTTATCTGTGTTGGGGATCTTCGGTGTGAACATTTTTCAGCGTAGATTTCAAGATTCACAAAGTTCAGTTAATTTAACTGTACCAGATCTAGATCCTCGATGATATACTGACAATTAAGCCTTGTTTTACAGACTTTCTCATGAAATCAGTGTTTACTGCAACTACTGGAATTTCTCATGTATGGAAGAGTGGTCCTTGCCTGACATCACTGTAAAATCACTGATGTGGCCAATTTGAAGTCTCCATGGGTATAAAGTATGATTACCATTTTTTTTTTCAACTTTCAACAATTCCAAATTTTCTGATATTTTTGTCTGATAAATTCAAACATTTGTGTGATTTTTCTTTTTCTTCTAAAAAGAAACTTTCATTTGGGTTGGATTCCCTTTTGATTTAAAATGTTTATAATTTCAGTGTCCCCTATCTAGTGAAGAATATAAAATGGACTAGAGTTAGAAAAAAATAAGTTTTTGACTAAAGTGGCTCTTTTTATAAACACCAAGCATTTTGATGGCAGTGAGAAGGGGTTTCGTACATGAGAGTGAACTACATGTAATCTCCCTGGGGAAGGCTGGGGGATAGTAAATCATGGGTTGTCAGCCGAGACACAGGAAACAGTGCGGTAGCAAGGGGAGACTATCGTTTAGCCTCGTTTCAGCCCCCGAACTGAAGGGCACTTTTCCTCAGATATCCCCCCCAAAAAAATTGTTCATGTACAATGTAGTAGTAGTAGTAGTACAGTAGTATTAATAGTGAAATTATTGTAGTATCCGTATTTAGATAGTACTGGTACTAGTATCAGTACAAGTATGAGATTTAGTAGTATTTGCGTGTATTTTCAGCTATAGATAATCCCACATTTTAACTTATATTTTTAACCCCCCCGCCCAATAAAAAACATGCTTTTTTATCAATTAAATGTTTAAGAAGTATCTTCAATATTTTTATGATTTCAAATCCTTGTATTCTGTGTTTAAATTTTACCTGTGATTTTGTTACAAATTCGTGCAAAATCTTCAATAAATCAAATCTACATGCTGTACACACACTCCTTTAGAATTTATGAATTTCTTATTATTAGTTTTATAGTTAAGTCAGCAACAATTTCTGAGCACTATTCATATTATTCTGCCCACAGCTACACTGTACATGTACATTGTTTGTTTGCATTTCAAAATCTAAGCAGGATATGAATTGGATCGTCAGGAAATTTTTAAAAATGAAAGTGAAATAAATTCTCACATCATGAACATGATTAGATTTGCTAATGATAATTAATTGCATTCATGCATTGAACTGTTACTTTTCTTGTATCTTTTCATAACCCATTGCCATATTTTGCAAGCATACATGTACATGTACACATGTATGGGGTGTTGCAAGAAACTTGCGATCAATTGCAAGTCAATTTTTGGTCTGTAAATCAATCATTTACCGTTCAATTAATTAGTGATTGATTGAATAATCTGCTCCTTAAAACAAGGAGTGTAATCTCATTTGCTACTGTTAAAATTGATCAATCAATTGTAAAATTGCAACAGAATATTTGTAATTTATGGCAAATATTTTTTTGCAACACCCCCCCCGTAGACTCATATTTGACACTTCAAGCAATAACAGGTCGAAAGTGAAGACTAATACCATGGTCACATTTACTCTACGGCGGCCGTACGGCGAGTCGGAAACAGCCGTTTTATTCATTTTTATTATAACCACCGACATGTAGCTGGCACAAAAAAATGTTAAAACGGCTGGTTTCAACTCGCTGTATGGCTGCCGTAGAACAAATGTGACCAAGGTATAAACACTAAAGATTGTCTGTGTCAAACTAGCCAGCCACAGTACATTACATGTACATAAGGAAATCTAGTCTCATTCAGACTCTGTATTGTGCACTATGCGAATTGTGCAAACCAAGGGTCTGTGTTTGCAGACTAATTGTCATGTGCCTTTTAGTATTTTCGGAATAGATACATGTATGCAGATATTGAAAATGATTCTATTACTATTAGTATAGATGACTCTGCCTAAAGTGGAATCTCTTGTGGCCACAAAAGAAATATGCTTGACTTTAATAGCAGGAAGTCTTATACAGAAGGTAAATAAACATGTCTTGCATATATTTCTGGCTATAAAAATATTGGTTTGACTTGAATCGGCAATTATTAGACCTAGAGAAGATCAACTTGGAGAGTAAATAATACATCATTTTGTTTTAATTATGTGGTAATACATCAAGTTCGTTAATTGGACATTGAACAAGGAAAATGGACAGTGAAGAGAGAATTAGAACATATAATCACTTGTGGCCTTGAAAGAGACTAGCAGGATCTAGCTGTGGGCATATACAGGGGAGGATGAGGCGAAAGATCATCGAGTGAGATTAGAGATCTGATCGATGGCACATCGGCTGGTTGACATTGTACGCAAAGCCAACGTCAAATCAAGGAGTTGTTAGAATTTTTTTTATTCGGCCTGAATCTCTGCTCACCTTTCCTTTCGGATGCGAGCAGTCTATTTTGAGTTCGGTGTCCACCCCTCTGGTCAACTGGACATGCGCCAGCAATCCTGGACATCAATGCCACTGTTTACTAGGAATACTAGCTCTCTGGTTTTAAAGTTCTCTTGCTTGCTCCGTATTTTAGCTTTGGTTGAGTATATTTTTAAGTGCAGAAAGTGGGCAGCACCATCAGTTGGAGATTTCAACCTGTGGATGTCAAATATTTTTTGGAATTGATTTTGGAGATAATCCCCAGCTAGCCAAATGTAGGTATCATCTATTGCAGTACATACTTTTCTAATCTGTTTTTTTTAGGTGTGGCGTGGAAGTGATTACTGATAATTTTATTTAACAAAAATGAACTGTTGAAAATCAGTTGCAGACCAAATGGTGGTTTCTTGCAATATTGAAAAGAATTTTCACTTTCCTCGCGTGACATCATGGATTATTGATTGGAGTGCTACTGGTACATGTATGAGTGGATGAAATGTGAAAGTTTTCTTTGTATATTAAAACTTGTGATTGCAGGAATGATCTCTGACACTCTTGCACTCTTGAAAGGTACAGTGTCCTGTGGGTCGGAGATGTCTTCCATTGATAATAAATGAAGTCTTCAAGACACATGCATGCACTGTAAAAGCTGTGGTGTTAAAACTGACGCCAGTTGGTGTCTATAGAGGACCAAACCCTGACAAGTTAAAATTACACCCTAGAGATTATACATAATACCAGAGTGTAAATGTAGCAACCAAAGGAGTTGTAATAACACCTATAGGTGTTAAACTAATGCCGTCAATTTCACACCGAAGTGATATGGTCCTCTATGTACACTGGTTAACACCACAGTTTTTGCTGTGTATATTCTGAACTCCAGTTTAATTTAAAATCTGGGGCCCATAACACAAAGCTTGGCAATGATCGTAGAGCATTTTTCTATGATGGATTGCATTGACTACAATGCACAATCGATCGTGAAAATCAAGCTTACGATTAATTGCTATCCTTTGTGTTACGGGACCCTCGTCTAAAGTTGTGGTGGGACAATGAATTTATAATCATCAGGCACAAACCCTTTAATATTAGAACCACTCATTCAATGAACAAGGTTATGATGTATACAGTACCTTGTTCTCCGTTTCAACTCCCTGTTTGGCAAAATAAGGTTTGGCAATGTTTGCCATATTTCTTCTTTTTCTTTGGGACTAATGTTTAATTTTTTTGACACTGTCAGTTGCCATTACATCTATTAAACTTGGCTCTTAAGTAAATTTGATTCTTTTAATTAGTTGAAAATATAGGTTTTGAAAAATGACAACTTTCTTGCTGTATTACTTTCCAGCAGAATATGCCCCAAATTCAACCTTTTGAGCGCTCTGGTGAATACAAAACATATCCCCAAGTTACTAATGAAAAATAAATTATTGGAACTGTATGAAAATAAGTATTTTTGCTTTTACAAAAGTGATATTTTAACAAACTTTTCAAGTGTGTGCTGTGTACTGCATTGGTTTACCATAGATCTGCATTAGATTCCCCACAGGCAGTGTGGGTGCAAGTGAACAAGTGATTGTAACTATAATCAACAATTAGGTCTTCCCTCAAGACTAGCAGAAACCCTCTGTTGTAGGCTTCACATTCAGACCACTTCTTTTTTAAACTCAAGTAAAGGTTTTGCACTGCAGACTAACAGTGGATAGCCATTTGTTATAAAAATCTTTATGAAGCCGTTCTCATTACGCTTTCTAAAACTAGTTTACTGGAAACCGATTCAGGAAACCAGTTTGGAAGATCGCTTTGTTGGCGGCATTCCCACTTGATCACACAAAAGTGGTTTTCGAAATCACGTCACGTAAAGCAGTCTTGTTGCTATGGAAATGTTCTCCGTGGGGTGACACGTTTTGTGGGAAATTGGAAAACGCAACGTAGGCAGTCTACACCTGTCGTGTGGATTAGCTCGCTCAAAGTGAGCGAAGATCGCTTACTGAAGAACGCTTGTGTCCTCCCACTAAAACCAGTTTAACGAGGCAAAGCGATCTTGGAAACTACAGCGTTAGGTGGTCTTCTAAACTAGTATGGAAGATTGCTTCCAATATCGCTTCAACTGTTCTCACTACCCTTTATTAAACTAGTTTTTACTAAACTAGTTTCCAGTAAACCAGTTTTAGGAAGGTAGTGAGAACGGTGTCTATGTAGCAGTAGGCCTACCTGTACAGGTTCAGTATACCACAGAGACTCGACACCCCAATCACCCATAATTGTCTGCGAATAAAAAAAGTTTTCTTATACTATAAAAATATGAGAAAAGAACACAGTAGAAATATCTAACAAATTTTGAAATGTTTGGCTTCCCATAATTTTAAACACAGAGTATTAAGTTAAACTGGACTTAAGAATATGTGTTAGAAGATTGTAGGCCTAGATATACTTGGCTAAATACATGTATGTACTATGTGAAGCAGGTATTTCAATGAACATTTAGCAACAATGTTTGGCAAGTTTTTATTTTCACAGGCATGCATGCCTTTTTCACTATTTCTAAGTTTGCCCCTCTCCCGTACTATTTGCTGATACCCGACTTTCCCCATTCGATTAGCCCAGTGACTCACAGAGGATAATAGGTTTAAAGGCCATGTCTGACTTTTTGCCTATTTCTCAGTCTATGTCAAATTTATTACAGGAAACAACATGTCTAATGATATAATAGTTAGGAGCTCGTACTGATATCATTGTCTGATAGTACATAACATGTAAATACGCTCAGGTATAAAAATCAGTGATTCAGCTTGTAATTTAATCATTATTGCAATCCCTTGTATCAGATAGGAATGGTCGGAGAGTTCTGTATGCGCTCAGGGTAGGAAATGATTTTTATTTCCTAATGCCTATTTTTCAATTCATATTGGGGCGAGGGTGAAATTATGGGGGGCTATTTCTCCCATTCCAGGAGCTTTTTTGCACCACAAGCAAATATGTGATAAATTCAAATAACATTTTGCTGTATGTAGGTTATTGATTTTTTAAAATTTATGTTCCTGATTCTTGAATCTTATTTGGGGGCAACTCTAGAAAAGATGGTCACCCCAAGGCATTCGATAGTGGGAATTCTAGGGGGCGATTTGGGCTGTAATGAGGCCAAAATTACTCAGATGTCACCCTCATATCTTTATGCTGCACAGTACACTGCAAAAAATGCCGGTGTTGATTTAACACCAGCCTGGAATCTATATATGTCCAAACCAGAGAAGAGTTAAACAACACCGGTTTTGGTATTAGTCTAACACTAGATGGGTGTTTATACACCAATTGGTATCAAAACAGCTTTGTTTTGATTCCAAACTGGTGTTGTTTCAATACTTCTCTGGTGTGGAAATATATAGATTCTGGACTGGTGTTAAATCAACACCGGAGTTTTTGCAGTGTATGGGTTTGTCCTTAGCTTCAGTTATTAATTCAGGATATCTACAGTGTTACGAAGAGGGTACCACCATACCATTAAGAATTTTTCATGCAAATGTCTGCGACTCGTATGCTGCTGCACTGGGCCACCCAATTAGTCGACCTGCTCAGTGCTCTCATCCGATGTGAATGGTGAACCTTGATCATTTGGAACTTCTATGTATTGTCAAAAAGTTCAAGCATTGTCAATAATATCGTATTGTCAATTTCTTTCAACCTGAAGCAAATCTACATTTGACACAAAATTAATTAATCTTTATAGGTCAAGTCCACCCCCCCCAAAAAAAACACGTTGATTTGAATAAAGAGAGAAAATCAAACTTGCATAATGCTGAAAATTTCATCAAAATCGGATATAAAATAAGAAAATTTGTTAATGTCATAAAGTTTTCGATTTTGATGAAATTTTCAGTGTTAGGCTCTTGGATTTTTCTCTTTTTATTCATTTGAACTTTTCGTTGGGGTTGACTTGTCCTTTAAAGTTTCTGATCTTGATTTTGTCTAATACCTTGTTCCCAATGTCCTGTGATCCATTTTCGTAACTGATAGTTAACTATTTTCGAACCATGAAAAAAAATTTCTTCGACCATATATTTGCCACGACTGAGGTGATACGATCTGATACAATCTCTATGTTTATTCCGCAATAAGGACCTCTGTTCCAATTGTGGCATGAATTGTGAAAGTATGAATTACGTATTAAAAAAGAATCCACCTGAGAGTTACAAAATCCATACCTCTCTTTTTTATCTTATTTCTTCCTTTCCCTTCATCTTTGTTCTTGTTATCTATTTTTGCCCCTTTTTCCACTTTGTTAAAATTCATCGGGGCAGTTGCCCCTTACCACTTCCCTCCCCCCCTGAAATTCCAACCCTGTATAGGATGACATGTTTGTTTTAAGATGGTACATGTATATGAATGTAAGGATATTTAAAGCAGACTACCAAACTATTGCTGGATAGAATAGATGGTATTGGAGCCCGGGGGGGGGGGGGGGGGGCCACTTCCATTCACAAGTGGATACCATGCGCGACCATGGGGTCTCGAAAAGCACCCTAAACACGTAATTTCCATATTCTGAAAATGCACCCCTTAACAAGTATTGGCGTGTGAAACCCTGCCCTTAACAAGTATTGGAAAAAAAAACGATACTCTTGGCAAATATTCCCTGAAATGAACCCCTAAACAAGTACAGGAATGTTTTATTGTTACGGGTCCTTCGGTCGTCGGCTTTGCCTTATTTGGTCTAGTATGACCCCAGCTTCTACACCTCGCGCAAATCGGACTCTAAACACGTAGTGTTGGGGCAAAAAGGACATCCTTTATAAAACATTTTAATTTTGTTTTATCATCCCCCCAAATTCGACCCTAAACACGTAATTTTCCTACCGAAATAGATACCCTTTTTTCATTATTTTTGTGTTTTTGACACCCTTATCACGTTACGTACGTATCGTGCCCTATCATGAAAAAGACATCCTTTTTACGTGTTTTTTTGGTCGCGCATGGTATCCACTCGTCAATGTAAGTGGCCCCCCCATTGGAGTAGCAACTACATATAGCAGATGAAACAGAAATGGCTTGACTTCGTTATGTCCACTCTAATGTTCAGGCCTAAATCATGAATGCATAGCCTACATGCATGACAGTTTCCTTGCCTTGAACTTGCACTGCAGTCTCCCATTGCCAGAGTAGCATCAATCTTAATTAAAATAATATATATCAAAAGTGATACGGTACAGACATTAAATCTTTAAATCTCCTGTTTCCTTCAAGGAGCAGAGTGACTGAGAGAGCCTAAGGATCCATAGATGTACGCTGTTCAGCTAGGTAGTATCTGTAGGGACAGTATGCGTCTATCCGATCAGACAGTATCCCGTGTAATAACAGCAGTTCATTGTTTTGATAAACATCAATATCTCTCTATATGTTTTCTTGAAATACTGCATGAAGTTTATGAATGTCTGTGCTCTGTAGTTTGTTAAACATAGTTTCCCACCATACTAAAACTGGTTTATGATGTTAAACCTTGCAAAGCATTATTCATTGTAGGGAAAGAATAGTGAACTTGAATTGCCAACGATATGCAGTAATATGTCTAATTTCCCATCTTCATTTGATATGCACTCATGAATTTTGGGGAATCTTTCAGGTGTGTTGGCTCAGTTGGTAGAATGTCCATTTCACAACCAGACCAAAAGAAGATAAAAGATGGGAGTTGCTGCTACCCTGTTTGGCGTTCAATAATTATAGGGGTCGAGCCTTGTTGATCTGGCACTGCATGTAGCTGCCAGGCCCAAGATCAATTTATAGGCAAAGCAAATTTTCTGAGTATTTCATGTCTATTTCGAACAATAAAATATATGGATGGATATTTATTCCAAATTTTCAGGATTTTGTGCAATAATAGTCTTGTTGCTCTATCAGGCAAACTGATATCACCATCTCATTTTAGGCCCCCTTCCTGTGTTCTGCATGGACCTCTGCAAGCAGTCCCTCGTGAATCGCCTGGAACAAGCTTTGAGCATATTAAAAACTGGGCTATTTTCATCATATTGTGGGTGTGTCGTGGTCTAGTGGTTCCGACTCTCGCCTTTAAAAAAGAGGGTCGTTGGCTCGAATCGTAGCCATGGCGTATTTTCCTTCAGCAAGAAATTTATCCAAACTGTGCTGCACTCGACCCAGGTGTGGTGAATGGGTACCCGGCAGGAGTAATTCCTTGCATGCACTGAGCGCCGGTGATGGTAGCTCGAGCTAAAGCCGGGGTAATAATAGCAGCGCTTTGTATCCTCTGGCAAAAAGCGCTTTATAAATCCAGCTATTATTATTATATTGTAATATCTTTTTTAGCCTAATTAAGGGCTCATATTAGAGGGGTATGGAACAGTGCCTCGTAGAGTTCACTGATTGTCACGGATGACACAGATTGTCATTCCTTAATCCTGTGATCTTGTTACCTTGCTGAAATGGAGGACAGTAAAAGAGGCCGGGTAATCCAGGGGAGAACAGTGTTGCCATTTTGATGCACGACGTGTCCATGAACTGGACGGAAGAATGGAGAGTTTGGTTTGCATGTTTAACTAGTGTATCAATTCAATACACAATGACATCTTACATACCTTTGGATAAAAATAAGTTTAGATTTCTTTTAATTATTTGTATATATTAATGTTTATGTATTTATCTATCAATTTATTTGTTGTAACTTTTTATTTATTTATTTATTTATTTATTTATTCATTTATGTAATAAACATTTATTTATTGTTAATTTAATTATTTATTCATTTATTTATTTCATTTTTTATTGATTTATTTATTTATTCATTTATGTTTTTATTTATTTATTTATTTATTTGTTTATTTATTTATTTGTTTATTTATTTATTTATTTATTCAATACCTGAAGTCAGTCAGTCAGTCAGTCAAGCATTTGCTAATCAATGTTTGACAAATGGACATTTTTTTTCTGGTTTGATATGTTTGTCTGATTACCATGAATTGTATATTTATAGATTCATTTTTATACCTGTAGATTATCATTTCACATTTCGGGTTTTAGTTTCTTCCAAACTTGGATCAGTCACTAACCTTTTAATATGTGATGGAGTGATGCAGCCCAGATTATAATGAGCCTATTCTCATATTACAAAAAAATCAAAGTAATTCATTGCTTTTAATTCTCACTGGAAGTTCTCACTTGATCATTCAAATAACACAAACACAATTATAATTTGTTAGGTCTAATGGGAACATTTGATCAAATATAATATTGCCCACTTTGGGCTCATTCAGGGGTTTTCTTCTACTCATTTTTCTCTCTCTAATTTTACACTGTTAGTGTTAGTTCTAACTACGTCAGGGGACACATGAGTTATTCACCTGCACGCATTTCATTCTGGGCAGGCGTAAGTGAAGATCACATGAGATTATTAATATAATTGATGAAAAATAGACAAAATTTTTGTCTCTCAAAATATAAATGATCAAAGTAATTCTATGTTCATACTCGTGGGCCTTTGGAGAAGTTAGACTGCATGTTTGTATTTAAGTTTAGTTATCGGCAATGCAATTTCAGTTTTCCTCACCGTGAACTCAAGGAAATTATCAATATTTCATGCCATCTTTTTTTTTGTTTGAGCTGAACAAGTACCCTATTAAAGTATCTATTTTTTGTTGCATACTCTTCATTGTGATTATCAGTGATTTAAAATGAAATCTATAGAGGGATTGATTTTTAATGATTTTTTGATGAGCCTTAATTTAACGTGTGAGATGGGGGTCTGAAGTACCTACATGTAATATATGTGCCCCCTTCATTAATTTACCTTTTTTTAACAAGTTCACACCTAGTTACCAATAATGCATATACACTGTAGCATTTCTGTTTATTTGAAAGCAAGATAAAAGAGCATTGTAGATTAAATGCCCTGCTCACGGGCATACCTGCCGTGGCCGAGGATCGAACCCCAGACTTTTTCATGTATATAGCCAGGTGCCTTAGACCACTCAGCCACGGCACCTCCACCTTTTTATGTCTTTTCCCCTTTAGTCGCCCTCTGTTGTTCTCAATACTCTTGTCTTCTGGCACCTACATGTATGTGAGTATGTGCACGGAGATGGTGATTCATGGATACATAGGAAAGGATTTAGTCTTATCCTGTGGGATGATTTTTGAGGGTTAGACTAAGAAATCAGACACTGATTCATTGGCCACATATCCCCAAAGAAAAAAACCCAATATTAATTATTCAAAATAGAACAAAACGTTAAACAAAGATGAATTCAATTATAAAGTGAATATTCAATGTGAAAACAAACAATGCCTTCTTTGTATGTATACATTATTAGCTATAAAACCAACTCTTTGATTGGACGGGAGGGGGGGGGTTGGCTAGTTGGTAGATAATACAAAGACAAAATAAATAGATGAATGAATAAATAAATATGGTTTATCAATTCATTAAATTTGAGTTGAAGTTCAAGCTAAAACTGGGATGATAATATTTCCATTTTATATATGCTGGAAAAAGTGCTGTAGATCCATAAAATTTGGCAGTTGACAAGGAGATATAATACACATGGGTTCATGGAGATTGATCCAAAAATATCAAAATATCACGAGTTTTAAAATTTAACATTTGATTTTAATTAAGAATAATTTGTAGGAGTATAAAAAAAATACTAGCATACAGAAAATATTAAACTCCCCCTGTCTGATAGGAAAGCATTAAAATTAGGATCACAATGAATGACTTTTGAATTGCAAAAGAAAAAAAATTCCCCCCCAATGATATTGGGATAATTAAAAAAAATTAATTTGATGAATTTATTATATAATTTGTTTATAGAAGTATGAAAATAACCAGTGTACAGCAAATATTTATTTTCCTGTCTGATTATTAGTGCAGCCAGCACTAAACATGGGATTGCGGCTAACTTTCATTCATACGTGTAGGCTGTATATGGGGATTTCGACGTCCATAAAGGACTTCCTGTCTGTTACAAGCTACTAAGAATAGACGATGACCTTCACGGATTGAGGTCAACTCAGGAATAAAGGCATTGACATTCAAATTGAGAATGAGAAGGGTGTTTTAGTCTACTTCCCTTGAGGCAAATTAAGGTGGATTGATCTATTTTTTCTTGTATTATTAATCATACTGCCAAGTGTTTGTACACATGTGCACAATGAATGAATATTTTTTTGTCTGAATACATATTTAAAGCATATTGGTAAAACACTCAATGTATTCTGGTTCATTGATATAATGCATCAGGCAACATCATTCCCCATGTGTGTTTTGTAATCCTGATAATTAAAAAAAATCTTTATTTTTTTTGGAGGTATTCCTATGGATTTTGAGGCCTTGATTTAGACATAATTTTAAAGAATATTTGCTCATGGACCATTGTTTTTGTACATTGGACCAATGCACTAGATGCTCTGATGGGGACGTTTTACATATATATGTCAGAAATAAGTATCTCAGAAAAGATGACTATTCTTGTATAGTGATACTTTCAAAATGCTTGAAAACATGAATTTCCAGTACCTGAATTTGTACAATTTGTGGAGTTGTGTTGAATCAGCACCAATTAGGCTCTGATGAGCTATCACAAAGGGAACCATATTTCATAAAACTTGTTGTAATAACAAATTTTCAATAAAAGTTGAAAGCTATTGGCATTCTGTTACAAAATTTGTTATAGAAATTACAGTGTATGCATTTTCAAACAAGTTTTTTTTTTATGAAATGGGACTGGTGTACATGTAACACCAGTCAGTTTTAAAACAACAATTGGATTTGATTCTACACTTGTGTTGTTTCAACACTCCGGTGTTTTATACCAACATGTATGTTTGAATCAGGTTACAGTGTTCAATTAACTCCGATTGCATTTTTGCTGTGCATATTGAACCAACTATAAAAGCACCCACGACGACGTGTTGCCAATTTAAGAACACTAAAAACCTCTGACTGGACTGGCTCTCCTGTACAGTAGTCTATCGAACTGGTCTCCAAATGTCATCTTGGAGTCTGTCTGAGTCTGAGCTGACTGCGGCTTTTAACTTCCACCATTGCCTGCGTTCCTCACAAATTGGGACTGGAGGGAAAGACAACCTTCTCCTTGGCTTCCTGTCACTCATCGTTGCCATGGCGACGGGGGCCAACACCGTCCCTATCGCATGTATCCATGCCCTCCTTCTCCCCTTCCAACCCCCTCTCTCTTTCTCTCTCCCCCCTCTATCCCTGGCGATGTTAAAACATTGGTATTTCCATCTTTTTATATTTAGGAGAACAATTTGTGGTGACGGCAAATTTTTAGGCCTTTTCCTGAGCTTTAGCTCTGTCTATGCCTTCCACGTGATGTGATTAATCCAGTCATAGAATGTGAGTCAAAGTTTGGTCTTGATATTGAACTCTTCTACCGCATATTTTCCTCTCCTGTCTTCTTCTTCAATACTCATCATCAGCTGACATTTTAGAGCAGGAATAAAACCAGAACTTGGCCGCACTCAAAGGCTTTTGTGGTGAATAGATGAACTGTGGGAATCTCTTGGATTTGTATTGTGTAATATGTATTTGGAAAATAGAGTGATATTCAGAATTCTTCTTCTTCATAGACTTGAAATGAAGACTTGTGTGGAATCTATTCCTTTCTTAGTGTAATTAATTGTTCTTTTGCCTCCTGCGCAAGTGACTCGAAGAAAAGGATTCAAATAGTTACGGAATAGTGCGTAAAACATCTTGTCTGTGTTCAGAATTGGATTTACTGTACATTTCATACCTGATTTGAATCACACATCGGATGGTGAGTAATGTAACTAATCATATCGGCTTGTGAAGTAATTCAACTTTGATCGAGGGAATTTTTTTAAACTGAGTAAACTTAAACATTATTGTAAAGTTCAGTTATTTATAATTCATAACTCTGAATAATTATGACTTATTGTATTTTTTACAGGAAGAGCCAGCTGTATTTTACTAGCCTATCTGAATGCAGTTGTCATTGTGACTACATGTATGTAAAAAGATGTTTTACACTACAGGCGATTTTTTTTTGTATTTTTACGCTGTATTCACTGGTACCTGAATATGAAAATATTTATCAAAATTTGTAAAACTTTGTATTTGTTTGCCTGCAAATTCCAATAACATAATTGTCTTTTTCAATACAATAGTGAATGAACTTTTTTTGGTTTTATTTTTTCAGTTTATTTTCACATGAATTCATGTTTAATAATTCAATCTCTACATTTTTTTTGTGCGATTCATGAATTAGGCTTTTAAAGCCCACGTTTGTACATATACATTCACATGTACTGTATGAGATCTCTTTATGACCATTTTTCGAATTCTAAGGTACTTATGACTCTATTTTCTATTCTGTTGTCTGGTTATATTTGGTCACCAGCCTGTTGGATTCATCTAATTTTTTTTGTTCTACAGAGCAGCATGATCTAGGTTTTGAAAAGAAAATAATAATAATTTTCCTTTTCCAAAGTATTAAACATCAGACTAAATTTGATCTCTGTCCCATGTGTATTGTGTATATAGCGCCCTCTATGAGAAGGTTGGTCCTGTTTGCAGGTACAACTTTGATACCCAGTCCACACAAAATTGTAATGATGATAATTTTTTTGGAGGATTCATTTTTTAACCTTCCTCAGGCTAATTATTAATCATAAATCATACTACAATAGGAATGAAATGAAGAAAATTCTTCTTTGACAACACATTACAATTTCACAATTGTTATATTTATGAGTGAAGTAAAAAAAGGCCATATATTATTAAACTTTAATATAGGTCTGTATTCTCAAAAAAAGTTTCAGTTGTACCATGTTATTACAAAACCATGGACTATGAAGATTAATCTACGTAATTACGCTGAGACAAAAAAAAATTATGCTGGGACTCAGGGCGATAGCGCCACTGAAATTGTCAAAAGAGCCCTGGATGATTAAGAAAAATTTCAAGTTCACTGCAATAAAGCTTAATTAATGTTGCAGATTTACACATGTAGACGATTGCTTGTGAAAAGTACTCCTTGAAAAAAAAATGCCTGCGCTTTACATGTATTTCATTACCTACACTTTAAAAGTCCAATTATGGAATGCATGCTTTTGGCAAAGGATGTCTAATTAATGAGTGATTGTATATTGTACATGAAATCTGCACGAACCATTACAATTTCTTTTGAGAACATAAGCAATAAAGTTTTCCAGAAATGATATCATATTTCAAATATGTAAAACAAATCTAGATTGGCTGTTAATAGGGACCAGCAGAATATTGGATTTATGTTCAATCTCAAGGATTAACTTTAAAATCTCAAAAGATATGAATTCAATTTTCTTTTTTAGCTTTATGCGAATTCACAAGGTTTAAATCTAAATCCAATATCCGTCTGTCTTTATGGCCCGTATTCTGAAGTAGGGTTTAACTTAAACTCAGGTTTAAAGTTATGGTTGAAGTATGGATAGCCAATTGTTACATAAATCAATAATAGTAGAGATATCATAAATTCATCTCATTTGGCTCTCAAATCATTCATAATTGTCTAGGAAGTATAAATATATTGTCTTCACCTTGATGAATGCAGGAAAGGGAACAGTAACCATAAGAAACATGCAACTTAATAAAAAATTGACACTTTTGGCTTTACATAATTTTAGCACAGAGTTAGACCATGGTGTAAGTCAAACCTGACTTCAGATTACGGGCCTATGAATTCACAGTTGATCTTGGTTTATTCTATTAAAATCCTTGGGATTTAGAATCTCTCTTCCAAATGATAGTGAATGATAAATATGAATAAAAGCTTCTGACAGAATCAGAAGTATGATAATTGAGTATGTGTAAAAGATGTGACAATTACTGGAGTAATCATATACACCATAATAATAGTACACTGTACATAGAGGGCAGACCTTGTGGTTGCCCAAGTTAAAATAAAGGGGTACTCCAGGATAAAAACTTGATGGATGAAATAAAATCGGACAAAAAAGATTGAAAATTTTATTGGAATCGGACTAGGAATAATATGGTGTAACAGTTATGTGTATTGTATGAATATACTGTATGCAATAAGCAGGCTGATGATGTCATATCTCCAGTTTTGTGTTTAACTATATGTAATTATTTATTCTAATTTTGTCTCTTATGGATGGAAAAATAAAAAGTTGAATTGATTACTGATTTAAAGGACAAGTCCACCTCAACAAAGAGTTGACTTGAATAAAAAGTTAAAAATCCAATGAGTATAACACCAAATATTTCATCAAAATTGGTTCTTAAATAAGAAATTTATGACATTCTGAAGTTTCACTTTAATAATTCAAGTTATAATATATTAACATCTTGTTTAGTATGCAAATGAGGGGACTTAGGACATCACTCACTATTTCTTTTGTATTTCATTATATGAAATATGATTTATTCCCATTTTCTCCTCAGTTTTCTTGAAACAAAGTGGACTCCCTGAACAGTGGAATTACCATCGCCTTTAACATTTTATGGTTCAGTCAAGTTGGTCCTTATTGTCAAATCTGTAAAAATTGAAATATTCTATATTTCAAAAACTACACTGTAAAAAACAAAAGAAATAGTGAGTGAAGGACATCATTGTCTCTCTCATGTGCATGTCATTGAGTTGTGAATATAAGTATAATTGTTTTTTGAAATATAAGCAAAACTTTAAAATGTCATAACTTTCTCATTTTACATTCGATTTTGATAATTTTTTTTAGAGTTTAATACATGTATGCTTGTTTGATTTTTCTATATTGATTCAAATCAACATTTTCATAGGGTGGACTTAACCTTTAATGTTGAATAAAATTATAATAATTGCTGCAACTTATTTTAGTATAAATTGGAAAACTCCTTATCAATTATCAAGTTTGATAAGAAAGAATAAGTACATGTACAAGTAATGTGCAAACAGGAAAAATTAGGACTTGTTTAAAGATACAGATCTTTAATAACTTTTAGGAAGGTATCAAATTGGTGACTTGTCGGAAGATATATCAAATTGGCAACAACGTGACTGATATATACAATGACTCAAAGAACAATTAGACAACCTAATGACTTGAGAGACGAAACGACTCTTGCATGAATCAGAGGTGGATTAAAATATCGGGAAGACGATTCTTATCAATTCTATATCACATCACGGGGGTGTATTAGTGGATTGGGACACTTGGTCGAAACCCGAGACTCAATACCAGATCAACAACAGACAATTTACCCCCCAAAGATGAATTCTGATCCCGCAAGGAATTTCATTACTATTTGAAGAATCTGATACAGAATGAAGTATTCTATTTGCCATCTCCTATTAAGCGAACACGATGACACGTCCTAAGCCTGCAATGCTATGATATGCTTTATCATATTGAATATCTTTATGTAGTTTATGAAATAGATCAAAAACATATACATTTTTTTCATTTCATTGTAAATGTATTCAGTAAGGAATCATAGGACTCGCTTTCAGGGCTCTTTGTGCACTTGCACATTAGCAATACTTCACTCTGGATTACGTTATCTCGACTATCAACTTGCGGTCCATAGCTGTTGCATTCTGGTAAAAAAAAAAACTTTGCTGGAGTTTTTCAGGAAAATTCTGTTTAATAATTCTTGGGGGGTTTGTATAGGATTGCTTGGTTTCTTTCAAGGATGAAACGTAGTTGCCCGTGGCAGTGAACGTGCCGTCGAACGTAACATTTTCTTGGCCCGTTGGAAGGAAATAATTACCACAATTCCTCTCCGGTAAGTCTGCTTACGTCAGTCTACTCACGGTTCTTAAGTATTCCATTTTGTCAGATTTCCTCCATGGTTACGCTTCAATTTTGGAGTTTATATCCATTACACCCTTTATGAATTACATTGGAAAACTTTCTCAATCAATGTAATTTAGCTTTTTATAGGGAGATTAATACGTCAAGACCCATGGTTTCTAGGGAGCCGATTCGCTAGATGTTATTTTGTACACTGTATATTACATGTTTATATTTTTTCTTGTTAGTCGTTTTCATTAAATGATTTTGAAATTCATTTTTGAAGCAACCTCCTGACTATTTTGATAGGCTTCTTGTTCCCCCTGCTTCAACA
This sequence comes from Lytechinus variegatus, assembly GCF_018143015.1. Lineage (NCBI taxonomy): Eukaryota > Metazoa > Echinodermata > Echinoidea > Temnopleuroida > Toxopneustidae > Lytechinus > Lytechinus variegatus. The sequence continues at coordinate 20,397,573 of NC_054754.1, forward strand.
CATGGTTGGGGATTTATATTGTGCATCTTGGAAAACACCTTGTTCATATTTGCTGCACAAAGTAAGTTGTAAAATTCGCTCAGAAAACAGAAACAATGGCGTTCATTTTGCGTTGTTATGTTCCGATTTCCTCATTGAGCTACATATTAGAGAATTTCATGGGTAACTTGTTGCACCAATCTTCTAGTCTGCAAGCGCAGACTCATATATGACACTTTAATTAAAACCATGTCTAGAGAAGACTAGTTGTCAAAGTCTCTCTGTAGAGCCAGCCACGGTACATAGTGAATCTAGTCTCACTACTTCAGACTGCATTATGCACTATGTGAATTTGTGAAAAACAAGGGCCTGTGCTTGCAGACTACTCATCTTTCATTTCTTCCCATCAATTGCATTACTGCAAACTTGTACAAAAATATGTCTGTGTGTATGCAGCGTTCTCGCCAGTGTATAATACGCATGGTTCAAACACCATGTGTGCGGAAATGGAGACCAAGTGGAACCATGTGTAAAATTTCAGCGACATGCGTGGAAAAATTAAATAGAAATATTCAGAAAAAAATAATACACTCCATGAACTCCTCTTAGTGATATCAACTTCATTTATCGGGTTGCGCCTAAGTCCCACCAACTTAAGACCACTTGCAAATGAAAATCAGTGCAGGGCCCTAGCTAGCGCTGACGCTCGTTGGATGCGCATTTTGTATACTGTACCGTACATGTATGCACAGATCGCTAACTAGGTGCATGCACGATACGCGCCCTATATAGACGATCGACGGAGCGGCGGACATGTTTTGCAGATCCAGCCTACATGGTGTAAATCTAGATACACGACAAAGCCCTTTGACTTCTCATGTCTGGTCCGACCAGGGCCCGACTCTTTTTTTTTCTCGAAAATATTTACAATTCATAAGCTGGAAAGCTGCACTTCTCTTTCTTTGGACTGAACGGCAAGTATCTGTGCGTTTATGTACATTTGTGTGGGCTTAAAAATACGCCACAATGGGGCTTCCTTAGCGTCTCTATTTGATGAAAAGGCCGTCGCTTCCGTGCCGGAGGGGTGAACCACCCCTCCCGCACCGACCCACCAGGAGTGGCAGCACAAGTCCCTGACATGGGTGAATTTTTTTCTGGCGAGAACGCTGTGTGTATGTGTATCAATTCATTGGGATTCATCCGTACCGTTGTATCGTCAATTTTGGTCAAAAAGGTTGATTTTTAGATTTTTACAGAAAATGAAAGTACAAATCCAGTTCTATTAATACTACTAAGTTGCTAGGCAGCAATTTATTTCAGTTTCTGAGAGATGAGGGGATTTTTTTTGCGATGACATACAAGTTTGTAATGTGCAAATCCCTTTGGAACCGAGTACTGTAGCAGAGCAATACGAGGTTTTGAGTGTTACCGTGATTTCAATGCGCACGGTCAGGCAAATCGTTGTACGCGGCTATCGTCACTGCATTGACTTTGCACGTGAAAAGCGATGCGACGTTTTGACAGGCCGCGCGCATTGAAATCGCGGTCAGGGTTGTTGTATCCCCTATGGTGTTTTTGTACCGGGGGAAATCTAAACCGCTCAAATAAAAATTACAAGCATGGAGCTCTTTTGCAATATTTTCTCTGATCGTTGGTTTTGTGTTAAAATGGATTTTTCTAGCAATGAATATGCTAAAGGCTGGGGAACTACAATAAGTGTGAAAATTATAGTAAATATTGAAGTTGATTTTCTCTGAAATGGGTTTGCACCGTCGTATGTGTCATATGACGGTTCGGATGACCGCCGACAAATTGAGGGGGTGTTTTATGAAACTTCTCATCAGAGATTGTCCTTGACAAATTTGCTCTGAGCCAATGAAATGCAAGGATTTTAGTAATGTTCAGCAATAAGTGGAAAATCATCTGGGTCCGGTAACACAAAGGTGATTGATTTCGTGCGCTTGATTTCTATGATTGATTGGAAATTGTAATCTATGGAATTAATTGTAGAAAAATGTTCTACGATCATTGCTAAGTTTTGTGTTACGGGCCCCTGTTCATGAAATGCTCCCCAGAAATGATTCATGTATTTGGGTATTGACCTAAAGTAAAATGTCATCATTCCAGAAACTTGTCTCCTGAAGGGAAAATCACCCTGATAATAGATGAAAGTTCAATGAAAATATATGAAAATATAAAATACCATCTTCTGTAGGAATAATATTGTTTTCTAAATAGATTTTTTTTAATTTTCATATGGGAAAGCTGCTTGCATGCAATGGTGTCACAAATAAAAGTATTAATAGGAATTCATTAATGTCTCATTCTTTGATGGATTTTCATCAAACTTTCACCATCAAATTTCTTGAATTTTTTGTTTCTTAAAAAACCAACTTATTTCTCTTTAATAGTACAAACTTTTTTAGTACTGGGGTCCGTTGCAGAAAGAGTTGCGTTCAAACGCAAGTAAAAAAATCAATCGCAAGTCCAAAATACGCGCTGTTGATTGGTTGAAAATCAAGTTGCGCATGATTTTTAGAGTTGTGTTTGATTGCAACTCTTTCTGCAACGGGACCCTGGTATTCTTTTTTGTTATAATTGGGAAGCAAGTAATTATGACTAAAAGATTTTTGGCATGTGGAGTTTGAATAAAATTTGACTCCAATATTCTATTTGCCCTCTTCTGCTACATGTATGTTTTGTAATTTGCATAATATAGGTAATGAGATATATAGATTGAAATATTACAGTACTATGTTTATTATCAATTGAACTAGACTGCAAAGCTATTCTCAAATTAATGTTTTATTTCTTATTATAATGGTAATGTCTTTATCTCAACCCCATACTCCACATTAGCTTTGTTTTCCAAATAGAGGGATGGTCATATCAATCTTTGTTTTGGATATTGTTACTAATAATGCTACTACTGCTAGTGCTAATACCACAACTGCCACCACCACCACTACCATCGCAACTGCCACTGCTGCTACTACTTCTACTTCTATACTACACGTTCTACTACTACTTCTACTATTAAAGTACTACTTCTACTACTACTACTACTACTACTACTACTACTACTACTACTACTACTACTACTACTACTACTACTACTACTACTACTACTACTACTACTACTACTACTGCTACTACTGCTACTACTGCTACTACTGCTACTACTGCTACTACTGCTACTACTGCTACTACTACTGCTACTACTGCTACTACTGCTACTACTGCTACTACTGCTACTACTGCTACTACTGCTACTACTGCTACTACTGCTACTACTGCTACTACTGCTACTACTGCTACTACTGCTACTACTGCTACTACTGCTACTACTGCTACTACTGCTACTGCTACTACTGCTACTGCTACTACTGCTACTACTGCTACTACTGCTACTACTGCTACTACTGCTACTACTGCTACTACTGCTACTACTGCTACTACTGCTACTGCTGCTACTGCTGCTACTACTGCTACTTCTACTACTGCTACTACTACTACTACTACTACTTCTACTGCTACTTCTTCTACTACTGCTACTTCTACTACTACTACTACTACTACTACTACTACTACTACTACTACTACTACTACTACTACTACTACTACTACTTCTACTGCTACTTCTACTACTGCTACTTCTACTACTACTACTACTACTACTACTACTACTACTACTACTACTACTACTACTACTACTACTACTACTACTACTACTACTACTGCTACCACCACTATATACTACAGCTACTATACTGCTAATACTTTTACTATTAAACTGATGATGATATATTGTTAAAACAATAATGATGATAACAGTGATTATAATGACAACCCTACTGAGGATGATAATGATAATCAACAGTGATAATGATAATTGTAAATAATAATTAAGAGAATGGATAATAAATAACAATTATAAAAATTATAATGATGATAATAAATTCCAATTTTTTTCCAATCTTACCAATTTCCGTTATCAATTTCCAAATCTATGATTTTAAAAGGAGCCTAGCTCTGTAAAAATGAAAGTTAAAGTCACACTCTTCGTCAGTGCCCATGATATACAGCATATATAAACCCCTCAAAAAAGTTCCGCAACTCAAGTTTGAGTGCTAATAAATTTCTTAGTGTGCCATCATCATATGTAAAAGTGGTATCATTGGAAAGTATGATTATTCCTCTTTATGATCATGTGTCATTTGTAATGCTAGTGTTATCATGAAATACACAGACATGATAAATATGCAGCAATGTAAAAAATGAAATGTTGCAAAATTCGTTGCCATGTCATGTTTGAGTTCTGCAACTCAAACTGCAAGTTTGAGTGCTAATAAATTTCTTAATGTGCCATCATCATGTGTAAAAGTGATATCTTTAGAAAGCATGATTATTCTTCTTTACAATCATGTGTCATTTGTAATGCTAGTGTTATCATGAAATACACAGACATGATAATACGCAGCAATGTTGGACATGAAATGTTGCAAAATGCGTCGTTTGCAATAGCGAATTTCCAATTGTTTCGAGGATGGACCGAGTGCATTCACTGTCACCTGCATGGTGGAAATTCTATAGAAATGGAGACTCTTGTTAGAAATCAATGCATTTTGCAACATTTCACGTCTGACTTTTCTCGATGTTCAGGGTGATTGCATATTCCGTGATTACATAATCACAGCAAATGGCATGTCATTGTAAAGAAGAATAATTCAGCTTTCCAATGATACCAGTTTCATCTTTTATACTTCATTAACCAAAAAGATTTCATCCCCCAAAACTGAGTTGCAAAACTTTTTTTGAGGGGTTTATATCCCATTAATATTTCACTTGAGTCTTTATTTTTTCTCTTTATAAACAATTATCTTTTATCTATTACATGTACATATCTATGATTCTCTCTTCAATTTTTTTTTAAATCCTGACTTCTGTTCTTTTCTGTTCTCACCACCATGTCTCACTCACTCTCTCCCTCTCTCTTTCCATCTCTCTGCGGCCCCTTCCTCAAGTTTCCCCTTCCCTTGCACTTCCTGTGACTCACAAGCTGTCATTTTATGAGTTACTCTTCTCCGCATACTTGTTCATTCTCTGTACATTTTTCCCCAACAAGGAACATGATAAGAGCCTGGGGTGCCGGTGTAAGGGGGAGGGGGGGGGGGGGGGTTGGTAGAGATGGTAGAATGAGCACCTCGATATCTCGCCTCATTCAGACATATGAGTATACCTTTCCTAATCCCTTCTTAATCAATTATCTCTCGGAAAATCATGCAAGATTGATTTCATTCCCCCGTTCGTACGATGCCATTAGTCTGTGGGATCGCCCAGAAATAACTTCTCACAAACCCAACTATTTTCGGAGATATAGCCGTAGGTGTTGAAAGGGGGAGAAAGAGAGAGAGTGGGCAAGATGCTCATGTCGGGGCTATTGGCCATGCAGGAAGAGCTCATTTAAAGTGTCACATTGCGGCAGGCATGTTGCGTATTAAGATGGGCATATCCAGTTTTGTTTGGATAATTTGCCGGTGAAGCTACCTCGCAATTGGTAACCCTCTTCCAGACTGCACACCTCGTGTTTGTTTACTTTACCTTGATTTGTCTGAACCACGTTTTTTTGGGGGGTAGGGTGTAGTACTGTCCAAGGACCTGCCTCCTTCAAAGGATAGAAACCCAACCTGTGGTTCCTTGAAGGTGTGCGGACACCTGCCCGGCTGAAACTGTATTACCCCTCTTAGGAGTGCAGCAAAGCCTTCTTCCAGTTTCCACGAGGATTTTAACGGACAGTTACCTTGAGATCTAAGGCACGAAGGCAGTCACTTAGCATTATTAGATCAGGTTTTTAGGTGGATGGGAGAACGAGCTTCTGGGATGTGTTAATTTGCAGGTGTGGGTGATCATCTTCATTTGCTAATCTTGTTATCCCTAGAAGGATGTCTGCAGTGTCTCGTCAAATACCTTTAAAAAACATACCTGGATATTCGTTTACAGAACAACTGGCATTTACCCATTGAATTGCAACAGCTTATCATCAGCAGGTCTTTGTACCATTTTCTACAGCAATCGCTCGCACCAAGGAATGACATTTGAGCAGAAGAGATCTGGAGCTTGTCTTAAACCTGATTTTTCTTGACAAGTAGCAATGGTAGTGCGATTCTTTTAAAAGGATGAACGAATCCCTAAGGATTAATTGAGCCACTTCAGGAATCAATGCTTTCATGTCTGGAGTATTAACTTGCTGATCATCAATGACTACATTTCTTGTGTTGCTTTGAGGATTGACTTGATCTACACATACATTAGCATCTTGCACCCTATGCTTTGATATTCGTCATATTTCCCCTCTTCTGTCTGTTTAAAAGTATCAAGATCTAACAGTTTAAAACAGGAAACAGTGACTTGGATTACCAAAATTCTTGGTGACCTCATGTAATACCGGTCTGACACTTGACACTCTTTGTTATACAATTTAATCTTTACTCGCAGTATTAAAAATGTTTGAAGCATGTATAGAAACACTTGGTTATCTTCGTGACCATCCCATGTAGAGTTTTCATTCAAAGAGCTTGGAGTATATTAGTAACACTCTGCTTGAGTACCAAGCCACTGACCAAAAAGTCTGACAACTTCATAGTAACACCGAAAAGCGATCTACCTCACTTCATCTTGCAGACACTTCTACTCGGTAATTAACCCTCGCGCAGGTGTCCAGGTGGGACTATTAAGTTTCACAACACAGAGATAGTGTCTGTCTATACCCCCTTCCTCAATACATCTCTTGTCACATAACGCATATCCCTCGTCCCTGGTGGCTCAGCCTGTGTTATCTTGAAGCATCAAGTTCGTCAGCGACTGAGGAGTATTCCATTGGCTAATGGTTCCTTCAAGCCATATGTGGATATTGATTTTACTGATCTGAAGCGGAAAGTGGCACAAGATGTCCAAAAAGTTAGTACAGTAATCATATCTTCATGTACAGTATAATTCTTTATCTTTTCAAGGTAGTGCAGTTAAGTCAAGATCTCAGGCTTACTGGTGTACTGGCTTAGCATGACTATACACTGTATGAACATTGTAATATTGACACCGACACCACTCCAGTTGGTGTTGAGGACCACAATCTAAGGGGTTAAGATTATTTTACCCTAATGTTAAAATATAACACCAAAGAGTGTTAAAGTAACAACTGAGGTGTTTTAATAACACATTTGGGTGTTTATTTAACGCCACAAATTTATCATTGGAGTAAAATGACTGGTGTGCTCCTCTGTGTACACCGGTAAACTGGGACCAGTGTTAAAACTGATACAGTTGGTGTCCCTAGAGGACTGCTGCCTGAGGTTAAAATTACACCCTAGAGTTTTAACATATTAACACCAAAGATTTTGTAAAGTATTAATCAACTATGTTTATTTAACACATTTGGGTGTTGATTTAACACTACAATTGAACACCAAATTAAAATGACTGGGGTTCTCCATGTATACACTGTCTATTAAACACCACAGTTCTTGCTTGTTGTTCACCCACATGACTGTTTAGGGCTTGTTCACTCTTCATTTTATCTTCAACCAATTCATTTTACAACCCTGCACAACTTTTACACATTGCAGTATTGTCAAATTGCAAAAAATGCATGTTTTATAATTGAAAATAACAAATAACAGTAACATTCCTTAATGTGCCTCTTATTTGTTTTTTTAAGCTTCATGAAAAGGGTCTTTATTTCGTTTTTATTTTTGCTTGGTTTCAATATAGCTTTGATTATTTCATTTATTTCTTGTTGGGTGTATTTTGCCTGGGAGGTGAAAAGCAAAATGAATCACTATGACCTGCAAGTCTCTCCTCCCGATATATCTGATTGGCAGTGCAGTGACTTTTACCTTTAATACGGCCAATCTGACAACTTTCCTTGACTGGTTGGCTAAAACATTGATTTAATTGTAGTTCAAATGTTAACTGCCAGACAAAACAGGATGAAATGTTCAAGAATCCTTTCTAGAAGTGCTTCCCAGACAGTAAAACTTTGCTTCTTATATACAAGTATTTTTTAATTTTCAAAAATATATGCATTGATGTCATTTGATTGAGGTGTCAATATAGAGGACACAGTTTGTGTAGGATATTGACTACAGAGGATCTCCCTAAACGTGTTTTAGGACTGCATTTTGGATGGTGATGAATTTAATAGTGAATCACGATACGCGGTCTACGGATTGGGTCAAGCTGGTCTCATTTCCATTCATTTCCTGAACAGACCATTCATGAGGTGTCTCGGGAGGCCGCTCTCATTTGTGTTATAAAGAAATGAAAACAGTAGTAGTAGTAGTAGTATATTGTTATCCATATTTTATTTTCATGTTCCTTTTATACCATATTGGCGGCGCTGATAATTTGTATTGATTGTGTCATATAAAAATGTTGCATATATTGGTTTCATCTTCATTTTCATTGTTGTTGTTATCGTTAGTATGATTATTATCACTATTATTATTATTGTTATCATTATTTTGTTATCTTCATCATCTTTTAGTATGGTAGGAGGAGGAAGAGGACAAGCATGAGAAGCTGTAATGGTGATGATGATGATGATGATGATGAAGAAGAAGAAGATAATGCCAATGATAATGATATTAACAACAATAATGATAATGTTGATAATATTGATGATGATTAAATAGTGACAATATTGATCAAGAAAATGATAATAGCAACAACATCAGCACAACATCAACCAGAACCACTCTGCAACAACAGTTTGAAAACAGTGCTGAATACTGTTGTTTCATATGGCACACTTAAACTCAAATATTTTCCAATAACCTAATCTTGGCCTTCTGTCATATCTTTCACTATATTATTTTTTTCTGCTAGTTATTACACATCCTTTATGTTTGATGGTTACAGGTGACCATTGGGGCCTCTCCCCCACCCCCCTCCTCCCCCATAGGGTGCCCCCGTTTATGATTTGCTGATTAATACACATACATGTACATCTGGCTCTTGTTGTTTATCACGCTTTCACATTAGTCTCTAAACACAGACTCGTATTTGACACTTTAACCTGTAACGTGTCTGGAGTAAAGACGAGACACCAAAGGCTCTGTCTGTGAGGTAGAGCCAGCCACAGTACATACATGCAGTGAATCTAGCCTCGCTACTTCAAACTCTGCATTTATGCACTACATGACTGTGAATTGCAAAACACAAGGGTCTGGGCCTGCAGACTACTTTCACACTTAGGATGTGCCCGTACAAGTTCAAATGTGTACTATATTCTTTGAAAGTTTTTTTTCTTATATAAATATATATATATCACATTCTGTGAATTTCAAGGAGATGGATATTTGTATTAATGCTGAAATTTGACATTTTTCTAAGCAATTTAAACATAGGAAACTGAAATTTTGCATTGTTTTTAGTAGATCAAAGTTCAGAAATTTGTTAAATCTTTATTTCTATTGCATGTGAATCAGACTTGCAAGACATTTCCCTTTTTAAGTCATTGCCTTTTGTTCAAGGTTAGCTGTTGATCTTATTCCACAGATTTGTGTTAAAGGAAACCAAAACCCAAGAAGAGAAGTAATCTTATTGGAAAGAGTAAAATGAGAGGAACAATTAAAAAAAAGTTTCATCAAAATTGGTTATGAAATAGCAAGTTATGGACTTTAAAAAGTCTTGTACTTAATACTATGTGGATCCTCAAATTGGCAAACATGCTTCAAAATGGCTGATTTTGTGGACAGCTCTATTTGTTTTGTACACATATTTTCAGATTTTCCCCTTTATTTTACATATTTCACATTATCTCCTCCTGACCTGGACATATATGGTGTGGATTATATTTTCCAATGAAATATATGTTCTCAGAAGGTGGCAAGATGCAATTTGAAAGATAATGAGGAAAATCTGAAAATTTGTGTACATAACAAATGGAGAGTTGTCCACAAAATCAGTCATTTTGAAGCACGTTTGCCAATTTGAGGATGCCCATAGAAAGTACAACAAGAGTTTTCAAACTCCCATAACTTGCTTATTTCATAACCGATTTTAATGAAACTTTTTTTGAATTGTTCCTCTCATTTTACTCTTTCCAATAAGATTACTTTTCTTCTTGGGTTTTGGTTTCCTTTCATTGGAAACCTGGATGAAGATTGTCAGCTATAGAATAATGTTTTTTTATGGTTAATCATTTTGCTATCAAAGCAAGAGCTTTGAGCGATGACTTTATAGGTAATCAAATATTTCAATTATCAGACTCAATGTATCTGTTTTTATGGTTTATAGATATCCTTCTCGGGCAGCATAAAATTATCTGATCATGTACCGAAGCAATTGACCCAGTGCTTTGCTGAAGCAATTTATGTGGAAGAAGTACAATTATGAGTAGGTCTATCTCTTCAGAAATCAATGTACTCTTTAAAATCTTTTCATATTCATTCCATATATTTCTAAACTTTTAATTCAAATTCAATTATTTTTTTTCTCTGCATTTAATTTATAAATTTTTCTCTGGGTGAAAATGATTTCCAATATGTACAGGAATGACAATAGATAAACTGGAAAATTTGTAAAAAACACTTGCCAGAAGTAGTGCCTACTGATGCAGTTTTATGGTTAAAAAGTTAGATGCTGGAAAAAAGTAGAATCCTTCTCAAAAAGTGATTAATTAGCTAGCTCACTCTCTCCAGAGAGTCATCCTACGGCCACTGGCCTATGACACACACACTCTCCACAGTTTATCTTGGAACATTTTTAGCCAACTGATGTATTAGTAACACATCGCTCTTGGTTTAATGGCTTACACGTATAGACCTACGTGACCGAGCCATACATGATGAAGCTTCTACATTGTATACATCGGTGAAGGGGAAGTGTTTGGGTACCCCTTCTTTGGTTTGAAAGCTCAGCGATGGGCTTTGCTGAGTAATAAGGCGTGTAGTCCGTGGTCTGACGACGGGGAATTTAAAGAGATCCTAATCGGGAGTTGTATATCCTCTGTGTGGAGAAGAGATTGTCACTTTAGATTCCACGACGGTTTCAGGGTCCAATATTTAGAGACCTCCATGTTTGATACTCATATAGCAAACTATATATATTTCATATTGATATGGACAGGTTTTTGCAATTATATAGCGATTGTACAGCAACCGCATAGAAGACAGCGGGATCGAGTGATTCGGATTTGTTGTGGTCATTCCTTTGCCTGTGTTTGTACATGTAGTAATCCAAAATCAAAATGGCCGCCATTTGTTGAAGTTCAGAATTATTTAGCGCAAGGATAATTTTTTTGGTGTATTTTTTTAAGGATTATGATTGGGTGAGTATATCTCTTCTACTTGAAGACTTTAATTATTATTAGCAAGAGATTAAAAAGAATTGAAACCGACATTTTTTCCAGCTTTTTGGATTTTCATCAAACATCCACTGAAAATTTTTCGTCTTTCTTTAGTTTATTGAATCATAATTATGTCATTAAGCTGGACTTTCTCTTTGATACATAATAACATGTACATGATTTATAGTTAAGATAATGAAAAATAAAATGACAACCCCAATTATATTATATGCACCACATCACACGATATGACCAATTTTTTTCTATACAAACAAGTAATGTGTACATGATAACAATGAATGCTTAGTATATATATTGATATAAATGAGCACTATATCATTTTTGTCTTTTTGTATTAAGAAACTCAGAGTGAATGATTAAAACTTGTTGCTATGTCAGTGTTTTTTAAATGAAATCTAGTATTTTATACTGCAGTTAGGTAATACCATCAAGAATCGGAATAAACCAGGGGTCCGTCTTACAAAGAGTTGCGATTGATCTGATCAATCATAACTATGGAAAGCCAGCAAGGTCAACATGTAAAATGCATGTTTGTTCACAAAAATTGTATATAATGTATATCCATAAATTTGTTGATTTCTTGACAATTTGACGTATTCTCCCTTGTTTACAAAGGACATTTTGCAAATTTCCTGTAGACAAAAATCATGACACTGATGGATTACCATAGAGTTACGATTGATTGGATCAATTGTAACTATTTGTGAGACGGGGCCCAGATCACACCTACATGTAAGCTTGCACATGTATGAAAGCAACATTCGTGTATTGAGGAAAAAGCTGAATCAGTGAATGTACATCTGAATTTTCTTTTCCTATAATCTTCCATGAGCTATGATACGGCATTTAGTGGCACAAGATTGCAAGCTTTAATACAGTATAGATTTCCATATTTTCTAGAGTGAATATATCAAAAATATTCTGAAATTGGTCCTAAATATGTAATTTCACGCAGCATGCATGATAGCTAATCCGACTCTTGTATCCACCTTCGTACAGATAAGACTAATCCATCCTAATCCCCTCTTAATCTAGGAATTTGATATATTGGTAGATTTATTTCAAAACTATTTTTTAAAGTTGGATTTGGTTCTAGCCTGCGGTGTATGCTGTTTCAGTGATCATATATGGGTTATGATTTAAATTGTATGAGTCATTTTAAAGGTGGAGTGATAAAGTTATGCAACAAGCACTAACTAGTAATCAGCAATCGATATATGTTTTTGGGTATTGTTTGTAGAAGATCTTTCTGACTATAAAAGCTATCCATATCATGTGTATTGTTTTGAAAAGGGACCTTTGTATGTAAACAGGGATTTCTGAAATTCCTTTTAGCTTTTAATTTCAAATATTGAAATGCAAACCAGATTTTGCAAATGAAAAGATGGGATTTATGCTTTAAATTGATATGATCCATGGTTTCCTTCAAAGCGTTTAGTTCATTCATTTCATTCATTCATTTATTCAATTTTTCCAACAAAATTAAGAAGCAATAATTACAATAAATAAAATATAACATCAGAAAATACAGTTATGAAAATTTGAAAAGTTATCCAAAATTGGAATGCGATTATGTCTAAATCTTGTTTTGGAGACCATCCTTGGTTTAGGACAATTTGTAAACTCGCTGATGAAGTGTGTATTAAGAAAGAAGTTAAAGAATTTTCTCAGATTTCATTATACTGAACACTACCATTGGCTCGACACAATCCATATAAAGTACATTGATGTTGGGTTTCTTTGGCCTTAAATTACAAGTTTCTTTTCTTTCCTTTTTATCCCAGAGAACAAAAAGAACCTTTATTTCATAATATCAACAAATGTAATAATGAATCAAATTATTTTCCTGCATTACATAAAATTTAACATATTTTGTATGAATAAAAGAGTACTAGTGATGCCTACTTCATCAAATAATTCATAATGAACCATTTCTGATGAAATTTGTTGTTACTTTTGAAGAAATCAACTTTTCAAGAACAAAATATCACTGAACTTCACTTTAAAGAAGATCAAAATTTGGTAAATTATCATCAATATCATTCATTTTAAAAAGTTGATGATTAGAAAAGGGGGAGGAGGGGAGGTAGTAGGAAATGATACATACATGAACATGTTCATTGGAAGATGAACCAGCTTGAGGAGGAGGGGGCATAATGGATGAATTGGGTTATGTAAGGGATGCAATTCAATTATGTAAGCAATATCATTGTTCAAAATGTGATGAATGTAATGTAAGGAAATTAGAGGAGATTTGTGTAAGTGAATGGTGTTGTAAAGTTCATGATGAAATAAGAGTATAATTATTTAATTATTCAGGATTAGTTTTCTTAATGTACAGTGTACTCTCAGGAAAATTATTTGATTACTCATGATTATTTTTCTTAATGTAGAGTGTACTCTGAGGAACCCCCCAGAACCAAATATTGTTTTCTCCTTATTTCTCTTGTCAAAGTTCTCACTAAGTTTCTTCTGCATTCAATCAACTACTTACATGTGGGTTTATTGTGATCAATTGTAACACTTTATCGGCTTAAAGCTCAGAATTTGATTTGTTCAATCTCAATAAAAATCTCAAAATGTATTTTGGACAACTTATTGTTGATGTTGGGGTGGCTAGTCATTTATTTAAAACAAAAGAAAACTTTACAAACAGGGGTGACAACCTCTAGTGTCTGCAAGGCAAGGTGCCAGATTAGGGAAGGGCTCTTGAGGGATCACAATCTTTGCTAGGAAACGTAATTTGATAAAAGTTAAGATAGTGCCTCATTTTGAATGAATTTGGTATTATTAAAAATTATCCAATTTTATTTTTCATAGTTGTGAGTGTTGTGCCAGGTTGGTATGTTGTCTTAGAACTTGATCAATTTGGAAAGTTCTATGTGATGAATGGAAGACTTTTCAGGCTGACAAGGAGATGACACGCAAGGCGTTAATGAAGCGATTTTGATCTATGCCATTTTAATGAAGTCTGATATGAACCGTAGATAAATGTAGCAATTCAGCTACAAGTACAAGTACATGTGCATGTATTTTCCTGTAAATGTATCTGTGAAGCTGTTTGTCATTGGCATTATTGTTTCATTATAAATGACATTCAAGACAAGCTTCACTTTAATTAAATTGTAGTAAAAACCTATTACCGATATGAGCATAGAATTGATTGATATTGTCATCATCACTAATGATGTTTATGAATTCTGAAAAAAGGATGAAGTCATTCTTCTTTATGCAATAGAAATGGATTTTTTTTTACTGTGCCTGGCCTTCATACAGAATCAACTACAATGTACATGTACATGTATGTATACACCATCCTTTACGCATGTACATGTAGTCTCTTACAGGAGTCCACAGTGTCATTTAGTTGTTTCCTGACCAATAGGAACACTAAAACGTAGAAGGAGAGGTACTCGGGTATAATTCCGGTATTGGTATGTGCGTCCCTATAGACCCTCCCCTTTTCACCCTTGCCGGCAGTTCCCAAGCACATTATTGTCACCATTTTTATTGGCCAACCAGTTCTTCCCCGTTCCTACAATGTTTAATAAAGGCGACTGTTCTTGAGGGCCCTTGTTTCAGGTTTAAATTCCAGTTCTCAAGCACCCCCATTTGCATAGGGCCATCTACAATGTACATGTAGTTCTTATGCCTCTCATTTCATAGCAACTTCAGTTCTGTAAGGTGTTGCTTCAGATTTTTGGGTTGCACACCCCTAACCTTTTATAATCTAGCCCCCCCATGGGTGTCCATTGGAACATGGTTTTACCTTGGATGTGTGTATAACATTTTTCATCGGTGACACGACATGTGCTCTGGCGAAAATTGCTTTGGGCTTTATTTCATTGAAGATGTAGGGTTAGGTTGAGGGTTGCAATAGGGTTTTATGTAATAGGGTTAGGTTTAGGATAGGGCAAAGTGTTAAATCTAGTGTTGAATTTGGTAGAGTAGTAGAGCTGATGAGGAGATGCTGGCTTGAGTCGGCGAGTAGAGATGATGAGTAGTAGAGAGACTCGACGTTTCGGACAGGTTGACTGTCCGTCTTCAAACAACATCTTCTCTTGTTTCATCGTCATACATGTACATGTAATGATTTGGTTTAAGGTAAGGGTCAGGTTTAGGGTTGGAATTAGGTTTGGCAAGTTTGGTGTAAAGTAGAGTTTGAGCTATGCAGATTTTTTATTGAATCAATTATTGCTTGAGTATTTTCCATCAGAATTGTGTCAAAATTGTGATTTAGGGGTAGGATTGTGGTTAGCGACTATGTGGATTTCCATGGAAGTCAGGACAGAGAGGTCATGGAATAGGATTTTAATGTACATGTCTGATCTGTTCCATAACATTTGCTCCGGCGACAATTGCTCCACTCTAAATTCCATGCATTAATTGAATGACAACATGTAATTTAAACTCTAGGTTTGACACTATACCCTATTCTACATGTAAGCCTAACCCTAAACCTTACATGAAACCATATTAATTCTAACCCTAACCCTACATCTTAGATGAAATTAAGCCCGGAGCAAAGCAGGAGCAAATATTGTGCACTGTATGATCCTATGCTGGCCTTCCATCCGTGAACCTTTTCAAGTACCAAAGCTATTGAAATTCTGTATCAGATGTTAGTGTTGACATCCTCAAGATATAGACTCATGCCTGAAGTACTGTCTCTTGTGTAAACCTCTGAAGATACTTTTGGCGATTGCCTGGATATTGAGAGCAACGTGATGTGACTGCATCCTGGCGATGTCTTAATAGAAAGGAGGGGTTTTTACATACTCTCATGTAAATTCAATGCTGTGGCCTGTTTCAAATTAAATTGTTACCATGAATGATTATCCCATCAATGATAATATGCCATGGTAACTTTGCTCTAGAAACAATTTAAATCAAATTCTTCACGGCATTGTATAACCTTTGTAGAAATAATGATTATGAATCCGCAGTGGAGCTTGATATTTATGGCTCTATCCCAAAACCTGAATGTTTTCAGGCAGTTATGGGGCATCTGAGTGTAATTGTTGATGAATAAGAATTTGAAAAAAATGGTAATTTTTTTTTACATTAAATTCAATGAAATGTTGTCTACAATTAATAGTACAAACATAAGAAGCATACATGTAGCACAGACATCGCATTGTTGAGATTGACACCCCTAGTCTGCAGGCGCAGACCCGAATTGAAAGTACTTTGATCAAGTGGCTCTTCACATAAGACTAGCACGGATTCAAATTTCTGTTCTAAGTTTAGGGGATCTTCTGTTTACAATTCATTTGCAGTGACCAACCCTCATAGGCTGTTTATTCAGACTAATTATCTCAAGTGAAGGGTTAGCACAGCAGAATATGATACCCTTTGCCTGAAAAAGTGATAATGTACCCAAAGATTGTTCTTCTGATTGTAAAGCGAGACCTTGTCATGAATCATCTAACACTGATAGTGTTCCCGATAACAGTCACACAGTGACAAGATTTAGCAAATGAAGATTGTGTTTACTGATAAAAACAGTATTCAATATTAAATCAGTGAACACTGATTGTATATTCTGATAGTACCTACTGTTTTGTGTGTGAGGTACATGTATTGTTACTGATACCGGTGCTTGTATCATATAGCTTCATTCAAGGACAAGTCCAACCCAACAAAAGGCTGATTTTAATAAAAAGAGAAAAAATCCAACGAGCATAACACTTAAAATATCAAAATTGGATGTAAAATAGGAAAGTTTTGAAATTTTAAAGTTTCGCTTAATTTCACAAGACAGTTATATGCACATCCTGGTCGGTCTGCATATTAGGAGACTGACGATGTCATCCACTCAATAATTCTTTTGCATTTCATGTCAAGTGAAATAAAGATTAATTAATTCCTCCCTGAACATGTGGAATTAGCATTATTTTAATACTATATGGTTCAGTCAAGTTGACCCTTGTTGTCAAATCTGTAAAAATGAAATATTTCAATCAGTAAAAACAAAAGAAATAGTGAGTGAGGGACATCATTGACTGTTGCATTTGCATGTCATTTAGTTGTGCATATATTTGTTTTGTGGACAATAAGCGAAACTTTACAATGTCATAACTTCTTTACATCCGATTTTGATGAAATTTTCAGCATTATGCTATTTTGATTTTTTCTATTTATTCAATCAACGTTTTTCCGGGGTGGTCTTGACCTAGCCTGTCTTTAGGTTTCCACAAAGATCAAATGAAGGATGTAAATAATCTTACATTCCAGTCTTATAAAAAGGTTTATTAACCATTATATCCTTCTCAATGAGTGAATCTGTTAAGATAACTGTAAAAATAGTAAATCCCTCTTTTCATGAGGGGGGCCGAGTGATTGCCCTGTTGATCAGCTGATCGGGCAAGAAATGTGAACCATGTACAAATGGAGTCGGGTGATAATTAGGTCCTTCGTAGCCGTTCATTAGCAATGGGTCTACTATTTTCCTAGTGTGAAAGGTGTGAATGTCTGTTTGATTTGGGCCAGACAGGTGGTTCTATTATAGAAATTCTTAGACTAGTCACGATAGGCCTGTACGGCTGTACCCTAACCATTCATTTGGTCAAGAGTTGACTGATAGTGTAACACCATGCCATGGTATCGGAAGAATAACCGTGATCCTGAACCGCGTCCTGCCGTGAACGTAACTCCGGAGGCCATTTTTAATGAGGGTTACGGCAAGAGGACGTAAGTAGGACCTTCTACGCGTTCACATTATCCTTTTTGAAATTAAGATTGGAGAGTATTTGTGGTCAGAATTGCGGACTGTGCCTTGTTGCTTCAGAGGCAATAATATGGATGAGTACACGTATGAATATCGCTTCTTTTGGGATTATAGTCTGATGGCGTAAGTAGATACGGGTTTTGCAAAAAGCTTGTTTGAAATTGATTGCAAATATCAATTGCAAATTTGCAATTGATTGATCGTTTCCAAATGCATGCATTGACAATCAATTAAGGTTCCCTGTTGCAGGAAATTTAACAGCAATCAGTTGTCAGTTTGCGATCTTTTGCAAGAAATTTCATGTAAGAAACTACTGTTGATGTTAGTCTCTTGCAGTGTACCATTCAATCTCTGGCTGTTTTCATCAGCGTTTGACTGTGGGATATTTGGCTTCATTTGCTGCGACTTTTGGAGATGGGAGTCCAAGTTGGACCAGAAGCTAGGTTTCGTACAATATGTTCATGCATTGTCTTGGGTTTAGAAGGGCCAAGGACATTTGGCATAATTTTTGTAATGAAATTGTAATTATGAAATGTTTTCTTCATCTCCTGACAGAAATCTGGAATAAATGGTGGATTCTGTGAAAAAGTGAAAAATTATTTTATTATTATTTGTTATTGTGTTGTGTTATTTGCTAGGGATCATAATCAGTGTATGACTACTGGGTATTAAAGGAATTTTCTTCTTTGTTCTCCTCTGCAGGTCTAAGCTAAGCTCCCTTTTGGGATGGATAAAACCAACAACCAAGGTGGCAATGAGTCGCTGACATTTACAGCACCCAAACAGCCAAAGAAAACCAAAGGTAATAAGTAGTCATGATAACTGCAATATGCTGGATTGTCAATCTGACTAATTTTGCAATCAGAGAGTCAGGGTTCATATTATACCGTATAATCATCAATTTCTTCAACAAGAATTTATCCACAATGTGCTGCTTTCAACCAAGAAGTAGTTATCTCCGTATCTGGTGGGACCTGATTTGTTTGAATACATGAAGCATATTACTTATGTCTAGAAATTAGCAGACAGAAACGTTTTAAGGTAAAATGCATTTCAAGTTTAGCTCATGTTTTGTGGATCCATATGAAAAGATTCAATATTTTATACAATAATACAGTATGTAAGGGATCAAGTGAGTCCTTTTTAAATAGTCTTATCATAGACAAGACAGTCTAGCTCAATTTTGGAGAAAAAAACAAACATTATAAGCACAGTAAAGAAATGATGGTACATGAGTAGTACCACAAGGAAAGGTCTTTGCCCCTATAATATTCATATTATGGACTTGTACATATCTTGTAGTGTCTTGTGATGCATATTGCATCTGTGTGGAGAGTTCATGTTCAGTGCTATCCATGAATTAGTGTAATCAGCCTTGACAGAACTCTTCTTGCTATTAGATCTTCTTCACACATGCCGTCAGTAATCTAATGATGTGACCACACACCCACTCTACCATAGATATATTTATATACTTTGGATGGAAGGAAACTATTACATTGTGTGGTTTTTACTTGGCAGACCTCACACCCAAGTCAAGTTATTAATGCTGTTCGTGGGAAGAGAGGGCAGGAATATTTGTAGCAATAAATGACTTGTGGAGGCTTTGGCAGGAAACCTGAACATTTGTAGCAATTTTGGTTATACTCTTTGACATTTATTCTACTTTAAACCATTTTTTGATGAAAAGTCTAAGTTAAAAAAACCCAATGAAATTAAACAGTAGAAATATCATGTGACAAGTTTGAAGTTTATGAATTCAATGTTACTTCATTTTTTTCTTCAGATCTTTCTTAAAATCACCCAGTTGTCAATAACTGAGAAAGTGTACTTGGTAGACAGTGCTTTATATTTTTGTTTCCATTAATAAAATAACAGAATTGAGTGTTAAGGAAACTTGTCCACAGTTTTTTTTTGCGGGGGTCAGGGGTGAAAAAACAATACCTATCAAATCTAGGATTTGCAAGCATTTTTCTTTAATTTTTTTTTCTTAAAAAAAAGAAAAGAAAGACAAAGGAAAAGAAAACTCACACACAAAACAGAAAATCATCACCACTTTATGTACTATGTATGAGATGCATTTTGCCTTCATTGTTTTGTAAACATCAAAGAGTTTTTTTTTTGGGGGGGGGGGAAATCATTTTCAACTAAAATGTTAATTGTGCCCCATTTCTCTTGAAAGGGCCTTTAATTTTTGGTGATAAACTTGTTTTGCTGTGCCATTTCTTTTTAAGATATTTGTTAACATATTTCCTTTTTTTTCACTTGTCAATGTCACATTCTTGGCGAACAAAGAAAACAACTTTTTGGGATCAACCCCCCTCCATCAGGGATCTAAATAAATTTCTTTGAACAATTACAATGTAAATATGGATGGAAATAATGGCAATGTTTCATTGGATATTTGCAATAGATCAACAACAGCAGCAACAGCCCCAAGGCCAGGGAGGCCAGTCAGCGTTACTACTAGCAGTAGCAGTCCATGCATACAGATTGTGAGTATATACATTGGCCAATCTTTCTTGTGTGTCTGGGCCCCCTGTAACACAAAGCTTTGCAATAAATGAAAGAATGATTTTGATTGGTCCTTGGTCAGTATTTTGAACAGAATACTCACGCAACAATCATCTTGATTGGCTGTCACCATTTATTGATTGGATTCTAAATTGTCTAAATGAATGACAGAGCTGCCAAGTAGTACGATTTTTCCGTATTTCATACGGAAATCAATTTAAAATACGGCAGTACGCTTTTTCATGATAAAATACGGGAAAAAACAAATTAGAGAAGAAAAGGTATTCCGTGTGTTGCTGACAAGGCTTTCCGATTAGCATTTTCGATATCCTGGCGAATCAATGTGGGTGACAAGTTCCGAGCGCACGCATGTAGTTTACGTTTACAAGCGCAAAGCAGCGGCTCAAATCGCGATATTTTGCGACTGGTAAATACGTCTGTAAGGATGATGACGTCATCCAAGATGGCAACTTACGTTGACCGACGGAAGGATCGAAGATTACGATGTTTCGATCATAATTTGAAACGAATTAGCCGTAACTGCAGTCTAAGGTACGATATTTCTGAATTTCATACATTTTTCCGTAAATATGGATGCAATTTCTTTTTCATAATGTGATATTTTATGATTTTATGTGCAAAAAACGATCGAAAAAAACAGGTTTCCGTCGAATGTTAGATCTAACGTTACTGCTAATACGTTGTCTGTACGTACGGGCCTCCAAATTCTTCAGTCTATGTATGGGTGAGTCAGCCAACGCAGTTCAGCGGAACAACCAAAATCTAGACTGAAGCTTTCGGTCTCGTGTGCGACGGTGTGGGGCGCAAAATAATGTAAGAAGTGATCGAACTTTGCCATTATGCATGCATATTTATCTCATGGTAAAAATACAGATTTTTTGGTCAAAATACTGATTTTGGGGGATAAGAATACTGAAAATGCAAAATACAACTTGGCAGCTCTGGAATGAATGGTTTTGATTGGTTCCTGGTCAGTGTTTGGAATAAAATACTCATGCAACAATGATCTTGATTGGCTGTCACCATGTATTGATTGGATTGACTGTAAGAATTTGTGTTGGCCCAGGTTCCAATAACTCAAAGTTTAGTTGATTGTAAGATGAATTTTATGACACACATGTCATTTTCAGTCTAATCATTCTTGAAAATCAGTGAATCTGATGATCAATCATTGAGTTTGTGTTACTTGACCCTATAGTATTTTTCATAAATGTGTTTTAAAATCATGACTTTAGTAGCAGATGACTGGCATATGACATGCCTAAGTGTTGGTCAATGTTTTATTTTGATTTTTAAGAATTAAAGTCTGACTATATTTCAAATAAGTTTATTTGAGTATAGGCAATCTTACGAATGACTGAATCATGAAGTTCTAGAATTTTTATCCTGTTTTTTATTTAAAAAAAATCATTATTAATGTAATGTAATTGAGGCAACTTTACAATTGACTGATATTTAAAGTCCAAAAATTGAGCTCCAAGTTTTCCCCTGATGTTTTTTAAAAATAATGTTTAATACTGTATTTCCTTGTTTAATTAAGGCAAATACATGAAGCTTATACTAATGCATGGTATATAAACTGCATATTTTTGCTGAAAGTTTTCCCTAATGTAATATTGAAATTTTACTATGTTCTCAACAAATTTATTTAAATTGACAATGCAATGGAGCATAATTAGCACATTAACTCTATGTTTACAGACAGAATATTAATCACAATCTGCATATATTATCCTTCCAGCTACATGTAGTATGTCTAAAAGTTACATAGTAAAATAGGGAAGTTGCCAATTTAGGCTTTACATACCCTAGTCATTTGTGAAAATCAACTTTTCAAAGACATGTCCAAACGAAACAAGCCTTGTACAAACTACAGTAATCAGATTTTTTAAGCCAAGATCCTAATGGCGGCTCTGTCAATTCATTGGGGCCAATGGGAGGATTTTTTTTTTAGTGATTTGTTTATCATTCAAAAGATATAATTCCTTTCTTTTATAAATGTACCTGTACCATTTAAAAAATAAATTGTTAAAGATTAGAGATGTTATTTTCACTCGGGGAATAATGTTTATTTTTCATTTGTTCCAGTTCAAATGGCACATATATCAAACACGGGAAGCTTGGTGCAGCTATTCTGGGTAACCACACAGCAAATGATGTAAGTTTTTAATAAGTTTGTGAATATTAGACTTTATAATGTACATGTAAAGGCTCAATTAGAATTAAATGATGAAGGCCACTAATGAAACTCAATGAAAGTCATCAACGTTTTTGTTTTGAACAAGTCCTTCAAAATGGAGATAACTGGGGCCAGTCTTACAAAGAGTTGCAATTGATCTGATCAATTGCAACTATGAAAAGCCAGCAAAGTCAACATATAAAATGCATGTTTGTTCAAAAGATTTTTTTGGATATGAATGTATATCCATGAATTCATTGATTTCTTGACAATTTTGTGCATTCTCCTTTGTTTACAAATGACATTTTGCAAATTTCCTGTAGAAAAAATTATGGCACTGATTGATTTCCATAGAGTTACGATTGATCAATCAATTGTAACCCTTTGTAAGACAGGGCTACTACGTCTGCAGAGGCATGTGATCTTGTACCAACTGAAATTATAATGCACAACGACATCATTCTAGACGTCTCATGCTTGCCTAAGTGATAATGAAAATCACGACATAATTATTATGACATTTATTAATATAACATGAATCATGACCTCACACTGAAATCATTATGACATCATAAGATATGAATCATGACTTCACAATGAAATCATTATGACATCATACAACAGGAATCATGACTTCACAATGAAATAATTCTGACGTCATGAGGTTGTCCGTTGAACTTCAGACAATTTATCAGACTTGAAGCACACATGTACATCGCCAGTTTAGCCCATATTTTCTCACAATTTCTGAACAGTATGAAATATACTGAGATTTATTGTGCTGTATTAAATGAAGATTTTTTTAAAGCAATACAGTTTTCTCATATATCTTCAACAGATCTTTCTCTTTGCTGTAGTTAACATTTCCTATTACTAATAGTTTTATCATATTAGACCTTTAATGATAATACATAAACAATATATCACCTGGACAAAGTCCTTTCCGGATATGTTGGAAAATATAGAAAGTATTCAATACTGTAAACATGAATATGTACATGTATATTGGTGCAAGTTTTTTTCCCCTCTGAAGCCACTGGCTACTGAATTCTATATAATTTTCTTTTTCTTCAAATGAGTATCCATTTTCAGTAGGAAGTGGATTATTAGTAATGTTTTCCCATCATACTTTTCTTTTGCAAATTAGATTTAGTTCAGAGTATTTCTAATAAGATGATTTTCGTAATATCATATGACCACATGTAGTTGAGCAGTCTGAAAATTTGATTTTTGTTCTAATGTTTTTCCAATTAATAAAATGATAATTTTCTCCACTTTTTATATTTTGTGTATATTCTTAATTTAGTACAAGATACTTCTATACATCAGCAAACAACAGCAAGTCACACATGCAAGGATATCACCGACCTTTGCCTTTACAGTGAGTAAACGTAATTAAGGTGATATATTGGATATCACAAATCAACTATAAAACTGTTTTCTTAGGTATAAATGACATTGCATCTTTTTACCTGCAATGTTTTTATCAATTATATGTATGTGTTCATGTGTAATTTCAAATTTGTTTGCTGTATATAAAGGATGTTCTGAGTTATTCATACCCAGTTTTTTAATTTATTAAATTTGTAGCAGATCATAATTTGTCATAGTTTTTACACCAACAGTGTTTCTAACTTGCAACAAAAAAGGTAGATTTTTTTAAATTTTGAATCTATGGCATTCTGCATTTAAAAATATACTTGAGTGTTCTGAATCAGTAGACTGCCATTCAGAGCTTCTTTGTTTTTCCTGAATTTAAATTTTTTAAAAAAGTATTTTCATTTCATTCACTGAAAATGTCTTGAAGCCGGTTTAATACTTAAAATTTTGATCAATTTCATGTCAAATATATAATTTAGAATAGTATTTAATAGTTGAAAATAATAATATCATATTGATTCTATTTGCTATAACAAATTCATTTGTTCATGGTAGAATAATCGTAAAAATATTAACAAAGTTCCACTTTTTTAAATTATGCAATAATGTGACTATTCAACTCTTCATTAAGATGAATTTTTACTTGTTTACATGGAGGTCATTTGTTGTCAAGAATGATGTAAAAAAGGAGCAATCTTTGTGTGGATTGTATTTTAATATTTCATACACAATCATCAATAAAGCTATAAATACTGTATATTGTGCCTCAAAACTATGAATAGATTCACGTGTACACATTGTATTGTCAGCCAGCTTTTCTTATCAAAATAGGCCTACATATCTGAATACTGGCAGGCCCTCAGAAGTAAAAATAGCCAGGGGGAGCCCACCCAGGGAATGAGTCATCTTAATGCGGGCAGTGGGAATGCCTCATTCCTGTTACTGTGATTTAATTGCCTACATATAGGGGTAGTTTCCACTGTTGACAAATTTAGCTATTGCGGTAGTTACAGTACAAGTGCATTGGCCGCCCCATACCAGGGGTACTCCATGCTGAAAATAGTATGATGTGAACAGATAAAATAAGATCAGACAAAGAAAACAATGAAAATTTGATTATCGGACAAGGGAATATAGTATGACACTTAAAAGATTTGCATTATTTTGGTGGAACAGTTCTATCCGTGTCTTTGAATATTCATGAATATTGAATGTGATGATTATGTATTAAAATTTTGATTGTGGTTATGTAGATATTATAATCATAGTAATTAATTTTTTAATAAGATAGATAGGGTCATTAATTGTGATGTGAACATTAATCAAGCATTATGAATAATTAGTTTAAATACACATACTGCAGATCAGAAAAAATGTACCTCAGATATTTATAGATATTCTCTTTATCAAATAATATTGCATGTATATTTGATCATAATTTTAAAGTTTGACAAAATAGTATGTAAAAATAAACCTTCAACTACATTTTATTTTTATCTTTGAATACTAGATATTTTGTAAATCAGAGATTGTAGATCTACATACCTTCTGTTTGCTTGTGATGCCATGGTATTTTTGGTCTATTTATATTTCTACAGGTACAAGCAAACAACTATGCAACATTTTACGATGAACAGAGACAAAACTGGTCAATAATGTTTGAATCTGAACAGAATGCTATAGACTTTGCAAAACAGGTAAGGAAGGAGTGAAACGGCAATGGACATATGGAAGTGAAGGGGTAGGGCGGAAATAAAGGAGAAGAGGGAGGGAGGGGGAGGGGAGGGGGGGTGTGGTGGATGGTACATGTATTTGGAGGAGAAATATTTATCAAGAAGGAAGAAGAGACAGAAAGGTAATGTATGGAAAGTAGAGATCAGTGGCCCAATTTGTTACAGTAACAAATTTACAATAACAGTTTAAAGCTACTGAAATCCTTCAATATGTTTGGCTGATATCAATAGTAATATCAAGTCCTTTGGAAGCGCATAGAGACGTTATTCATTATGTGTTATGCACTATACAAGAACTGACTATTATTATCATCAAACTTGTTCTAGAGATTGTGAATTTGCTCTTGTAAGAAATCTTTATGAAACGGGACCCAGGAAGAAAGGGGGAAAGGAAACGGGGGAGGGATATCGTATAGGAGGGGATTGTAGGGATTGAGGGGTGGTAGGAAGAGAAGAGATCAGAAAGAAAAGGAGAATGGGGGCAATATGAGGTAGGTGGGGGGGGGGGGATAAAATGAGGGATTAGGATTTGAAAAAGTGTGAAGGAAGGAAGAAGAAGAGGGATGGTAGGGAGAGTAGAGATCAGAAAGAAAAGGAGAATGGGGGCAATATGAGGTAGGTGGGGGGGGGGGGGGGATAAAATGAGGGATTAGGATTTGAAAAAGTGTGAAGGAAGGAAGAAGAAGAGGGGATGGTAGGGAGAGGTGAGATCAGAAAGAAAAGGGAATGGGGGCAATATGAAGGTAGGGGGGGGGGGGGGATATACTGTATGTAGTAAAGTCCTGAGGGAATAAGAGTTTAAAAAATGAATGAAGGAAGAAGAATTGGGAAGGTAGGAATTAGAGAGCAAAAAGAAAGAGGAATGGGGGCAATATGAGGTAGGTGGGGGAGGGATGTAGTATAGGACTTGGAGGGGATTAAGATTTGAAAAAATATGAAGGAAGGAAGAAGAAGAAGAGGGAAGGTAGGTAAAGTAGAGATCAGAAAGAAACGGTAATGGGGGTAAGTGGGGTAGGATATAGTGTAGGAGGGGATTGGGATTTTTAAAAAAGAAACATACAGTAAGGGAGAGAGGAAGAAGGGTCGGAAAGCTAGGAAAAGTAGAGAGATTAGAATGGAAGGCAAAATGTGTTCGGTGGAAAGGAGGTAGGAGGGAAAGGATAAAGGAGAGCAAGATGAGTATATAATGGTATAGGATAGGGGGTATGGGTTTCGGAGGGGAAAGGAATAATGGGAGGGAAGGGAAAGAAGAGATCAGAATGGAAAGGAAAAAGGGATTAATATGATGGGGGGATTGGAGAGCAAGATGAGTTAATAGGGGTATAGGATAGGGGGTATGGGATTCGGAGGGGAAAGGAATAATGGGAGGGAAGGGAAAGAAGAGATCAGAATGGAAAGGGAGAAGGGATTAATGGAAAGGTGATATGATGGGGGGGGGGGGGATGGGAGAGCAAGAAGGATTAAGAGGGGGTATTTTATAGGTGATGCAAGAATAGGATGGGAAGTTTGAAAGGAATAATGAAGAAAAACTGGGAAGGGTTAGGGAAAGAGAGACCAGAATGAAAGTGAAAATGGGGCAATGGATTAAAAGTGGGAAGGAGGGGGGGGAGTAGATTAAGAATGGGGTAGGAGGAGCTGACAATTGGAAAGAGAGAAAGAGAGAGAAGGGGGATATGGTAAAGGGTATGGAAGTGGGATTAAAAGAGGGAGGAGAGAAGTGAAGGAGATTTCAAGTGGAAAGAGAGAGAGAGATAAAGCGAGAAAGAAGGGGGATATGGTAAAGGAGGAAGGATAGCTTACACATGTACATACAGTTTATACATTCATGTAAATATGACATACATTAGGTGTATAACGTATGTTGAAGATAACTCAGAGTCAAGGACTTCCAACCGTGTGATTCTGATTCACTCGGGGGGCAAGGAGAGCGCACTACTTATGATGCAACGCCAGCTCTATTTTAAAATCCCTCCTGTGACATAACACACGCAAAGAGATGAAATAACCCGATGACACCTGTCAGTATTAGCTGCGTGATTGTATTGAGTCATAACGTGTAATTTTTTACGAACCTGCACTGCAGATAACCTCACATTCAGTGTTCTACATGTACATGTATGTAGCTAGACCTATTTTATTGGTGGTTGCTATTTCACGGCATTACAAAGTTTTTTTCAAGCCGAGTTTGTGGTCTTAAAGCCATAAGTGAAAGAAGGTCAATGTAATAACATGTACCAAATCTTTGAAAATAACTAAAACTAATATTCATCAAATATGAGAATTTTTAAAGTAATTTATGCAAATAAGATTTAGGATGGAAATAAATGCAGTTGCAATTCCACTGTGCAAGGAGTTACGTGTAGTTTTGAAACTTTTTTCATTTGAAATTAGTGGTGGAACGGAAGCAGTGTTTTTCATGATGAGTGGTGGTCAGATATTTTCTGTGCCAGTTGAGCCCGATCACTGCTGTCCACTGTAGCTATAACACTGCTCACATTATATTTGGCAACAA